>NC_068429.1:33468576-33553576 GCF_023373465.1 Oncorhynchus keta
CTCTGTTCCTATCTCTCTCTGTTCCCCTCTCTCTCTCTCTGTGCCTCTCTCTCTCTCTGTGTTTCTCTCTCTCTGTTCCTCTCTCAATCTCTCTCTCTCTCTCTTTCTCTCTGTTTCTCTCTCTCTCTCTCTGTTCCTCTCTCTCTCTCTCTCTCTCTCTCTCTCTCTCTCTCTCTCTCTCTCTCTCTCTCTCTCTCTCTCTCTCTCTCTCTCTCTCTCTCTCTCTCTCTCTCTCTCTCTCTCTCTCTCTCTCTCTCTCTCTCTCTCTCTCTCTCTCTGTTCCTGTCTGTGAGTTTGATCTGTGGATAATTGTTCCGGAGGCGTGTTCATTGACTTGCTGTTGAAGTCCATTGATTGGTTCTTTGATGCCTGTTGTCCGTAATGATTCTATGATCAGGCCTGTGTGTCTCTGTCACTGTTGGCCCTGAGCCCCAGCTTTACCGTAAGCCTCTCTCCACCCTGCAAACCCAGAAACACTCAGCACCTGGAACACTCACTGTCCAAGCCCTGTCTCCATGAGAAATCCATGAAAAGTTTCCATCAAAAAGTGATGAATAGAGGTTAGGAATAATGGCCCTCTGTCTTGTTCCTCATCTATAAGCTGGGAGCTCTCCTGGTATTCCTCATCTATAAGCTGAGAGCTCTCCTGGTATTCCTCATCTATAGGCTGAGATCTCTCCTGGTATTCCTCATCTATAAACTGAGATCTCTCCTGGTATTCCTCATCTATAAGCTGAGATCTCTCCTGGTATTCCTCATCTATAAGATGAGAGCTCTCCTGGTATTCCTCATCTATAAGCTGAGATATCTCCTGGTATTCCTCATCTATAAGCTGAGAGCTCTCCTGGTATTCTTCATCTGTAAGCTGAGATATCTCCAGGTATTCCTCATCTATAAGCTGAGATCTCTCCTGGTATTCCTCATCTATAGGCTGAGATCTCTCCTGGTATTCCTCATCTATAAACTGAGATCTCTCCTGGTATTCCTCATCTATAGGCTGAGATCTCTCCTGGTATCCCTCATCTATAAGCTGAGAGCTATCCTGGTATTCCTCATCTATAAGCTGAGATCTCTCCTGGTATTCCTCATCTATAAGCTGAGATCTCTCCTGGTATTCTTCATCTATACGCTGAGATCTCTCCTGGTATTCCACATCTATAAGCTGAGATCTCTCATGGTATTCCTCATCTATAAGCTGAGATCTCTCCTGGTATTCCTCATCTATAGGCTGAGATCTCTCCTGGTATTCCTCATCTATAGGCTGAGATCTCTCCTGGTATTCCTCATCTATAAGCTGAGATCTCTCCTGGTATTCCTCATCTATAGGCTGGGAGCTCTCCTGGTATTCCTCATCTATAAGCTGAGAGCTCTCCTGGTATTCCTCATCTATAAGCTGAGATCTCTCTTGGTATTCCTCATCTATAAGCTGAGATCTCTCCTGGTATTCCTCACCTATAAGCCGAGATCTCTCCTGGTATTCCTCATCTATAGGCTGAGATCTCTCCTGGTATTCCTCATCTATAAGCTGAGGTCTCTCCTGGTATTCCTCATCTATAAACTGAGAGCTCTCCTGGTATTCCTCATCTATAAGCTGAGATCTCTCCTGGTATTCCTCATCTATAAGCTGAGAGCTCTCCTGGTATTCCTCATCTATAAGCTGAGATCTCTCCAGGTATTCCTCATCTATAAGCTGAGATCTCTCCTGGTATTCCTCATCTATAGGCTGAGATCTCTCCTGGTATTCCTCATCTATAAGCTGAGAGCTATCCTGGTATTCCTCATCTATAAGCTGAGATCTCTCCTGGTATTCCTCATCTATAAGCTGAGATCTCTCCTGGTATTCTTCATCTATACGCTGAGATCTCTCCTGGTATTCCACATCTATAAGCTGAGATCTCTCATGGTATTCCTCATCTATAAGCTGAGATCTCTCCTGGTATTCCTCATCTATAGGCTGAGATCTCTCCTGGTATTCCTCATCTATAGGCTGAGATCTGTCCTGGTATTCCTCATCTATAAGCTGAGATCTCTCCTGGTATTCCGCATCTATAGGCTGGGAGCTCTCCTGGTATTCCTCATCTATAAGCTGAGAGCTCTCCTGGTATTCTTCATCTATAAGCCGAGATCTCTCCTGGTATTCCTCATCTATAGGCTGAGATCTCTCCTGGTATTCCTCATCTATAATCTGAGAGCTCTCCTGGTATTCCTCATCTATAAGCTGAGATCTCTCCTGGTATTCCTCATCTATAAACTGAGACCTCTCCTGGTATTCCTCATCTATAAGCTGAGAGCTCTCCTGGTATTCCTCATCTATAAGCTGAGATCTCTCCTGGTATTCCTCATCTATAAGCTGAGAGCTTTCCTGGTATTCCTCATCTATAAGCTGAGAGCTCTCCTGGTATTCCTCATCTATAGGCTGAGATATCTCCTGGTATTCCTCATCTATAGGCTGAGATCTCTCCTGGTATTCCTCATCTATAAGCTGAGATCTCTCCTGGTATTCCTTATCTATAGGCTGGGAGCTCTCCTGGTATTCCTCATCTATAAGCTGAGAGCTCTCCTGGTATTCCTCATCTATAAGCTGAGAGCTCTCCTGGTATTCCTCATCTATAGGCTGAGATCTCTCCTGGTATTCCTCATCTATAAACTGAGATCTCTCCTGGTATTCCTCATCTATAAACTGAGATCTCTCCTGGTATTCCTCATCTATAAGCTGAGATCTCTCCTGGTATTCCTCATCTATAAACTGAGATCTCTCCTGGTATTCCTCATCTATAAGCTGAGATCTCTCCTGGTATTCCTCATCTATAAGCTGAGATCTCTCCTGGTATTCCTCATCTATAAGCTGAGTGCTCTTAGCAGGACCTTGATCTCTCCCTGTTCTCTCTCCTGATAGTTAAATAGTCAAATCAATCTCCCTCCCTCCTTCTCCTTGTTATAACTATCCTCAGCTAATCCAAAACCACCTCTTAGTGGACAGTCGGCCGACTCACACTTCTCCTTAAGCGTTCTAATTCACCCCCTGTGTCGGTGTGTGTGTGTGACTGTGTTCCCTCAGTGTGTCAGAGTGCTGTAGTGTGCGTGAGAGCAGAGCTCCACAGTGAGAAAGAGAGCAGCAGACACAGAGGCTGCAACACAGCAGGAGAGAGACTGCAGGCGAGGAAGTGTCAGGATGCTCTCTCTCTTCCACTCATCCCTCTCACCCTCATCCCAGGCTGGGGCATTATGCATGCTAATGCCCACTCAGGACAGTGTGTGTGACAAAAGACACGTTAGCCACTCATATACATTACACGTCACACAATACACACAGTATACATGTATACACCCTCAACTATGCTATACATGTAGATTGCAAATTCGTATCCTAATTCACAGATTACTCACATAACACACATAATCATGCATAATCATGCATACTTTACACACAGTAAATATGAATGAGTCATGCAAAGCTAAATTAAGGGAAAGTCAGATGGACGTTTATCAGGGTTGCTGGGTGGACTACCACAAGATGGGGCCTGATAGAACGTACTGCCTCAACTACACTGAACTGTTTCTCTGCTTTGGGCCATTGGGTCCTGCTAGAAATTACTGCTCTGCCTACTGCGACTGCAGTCACACCTAACAACTGCGTAGTTCCTCATAGTAGTTCCTCATAATGCGTAGTTCCTCATAATAACTTCCTCATAGTTATTTGCTGATAGCGGTTCAACAGCTGCTCTGTCCTCAACACGTGTGCCATTGATTACCTTTACCCAACCGTTTGGTTGGGGAGGAGGAGGGAGAGAGAGAGAGCGATGTTGAGAAAGAGAGGTTGAGGAGGAGGGAGAGAGAGAGAGCGATGTTGAGAAATAGAGGTTGATGAGGAGGGACAGAGAGAGCGATGTTGAGAAAGAGAGGTTGAGGAGGAGGGAGAGAGAGAGAGCGATGTTGAGAAATAGAGGTTGATGAGGAGGGACAGAGAGAGCGATGTTGAGAAAGAGAGGTTGAGAAAGACAGGGACAGCAGTTGAGAGAGAGCGGTTGAGGAAGAGAGAGAGCGAGGTTGAGAAAGGAGGAAGATAGGGAGCACAACAGAAAGAACTGATTGGAAAGAAAGAAGGAGAGCGAGGGCTGCCAGGTGACCTTTTCCAGGACAGCCAGCCGAGCTCTGTGATGCATTGTGTTCCTTATCCTGATGTTAGTGTGACAAGTTAGTCCCTCATAGTGACCACCTGGAAGGTCTTGGAGTCACCAGCCTGGGGAATCATGACAGCATCAATGAGCAGCCAGTGGTGTTGTTTATTTTAGATGAAAACCTGGGGATATGGTTTGATTGGCCATCTGGTAATTGAATTGACTGATTCTGTTAAACTCCCTTCGGGGTTCCATAGATGTGAGTCCAAGTGACAGAATGAACTGGTTAACTGAAAAGCACAAATTAGATAAGAGGCGTGACACAAGAGGACAGATTTAATCAAAACAATTAGTTGAAAAGTGTCATATTCCAGGATAATTGAAAATGGCCAACAGTGTTTACTTAGTGCCTGTACTAATGCTGCTATCACCACAACTAAATAACTGAATTAACAGAACGCACAGTGGATGTCTCTAGGTGAACATGCAGTAATAGGAGATGCAGCTGTGACTGTCAGGGTTCAGTCAGTGCACTATCCACCTGATTATCTCCCACCCACTTCAGACTGAGCCCTAGGTACTTATACACTCTCTCTCTCTCTGTCTGTCTCTCTCTCTCTCTCTCCTGAACCCACCCACTTTACCCCCCTCCTCTCCGTCTCTTTAAAAAATGTTTTTACCTCTGGTGCCCCTGTGTTGATGTAACCTCGTCCCCAGGCTCCAATTGCTGCCGCATCAACAGAGAGAGCCAGCTGGTGGGCGAGATTAGTGTTGATGTAATCAGCTGTGAGATGGGGGTCTGTACGTTTCCTTTATAGGGGCTAGCAGCCTGCTCTGTGAGGAGTGGGTGTCAGCAGCACATACAGTACAGGAAGGAATGGTGTTCCTACCATACACACACACACACATACGCACGCACACACTTTCTTTCACAATCTCCCTTTCTCTTTTTCTCACTCCACGTTTCTATGAGTGATGCAGAACCTTTGTGTGGCCTGTGAATTCGGGGGGGTTGATATTGTGTATGGACATGGATTAAGTGTGCATGCGCGTCCGGGTGCACGTGTGTGTTTGCGAGTCTGTGTGTGTGCCAAGGTTATTATAGTTTAGTGATTTTCTATTAGTGTTTATTACGATTCGCTTGAACATTTTATTTGAAATTCAGTTTAGTTTTCCGACTTGACTCACTAGTTTTTATTTAGTTTCTGTTTGATAAAAACATTTCTATTTCATTTTTATATTTATTTCAGTTTTAGTTTCAGTGTTAGGGACAGAAAGTAGCCTAGAAGCCATGTACTGTATGTGTTGTAGGTCTATAGCAGGGGTACTCCAGTACTCTTTGAGATGGTCCTGTCACACCTTTCCTAGGTAGCAAAGGTCCGGATGGATATTGTCATTTATAACAAACCCTCACCTTGCGACCCCAAACTGTTCAAACTGTTCACCCTTCTTGTTGGCAGAAACACAATTTAGCCGTTTTAAATGGAAATGTTCTGTAATTCTACACATTTTCCACATCTTATGTGTATTCATATGATACCAGGGGTCGAATCCTGACCCAATTCCAAAAATCAAATAATAGATGTCTCACCTTGTCTTTCTCTTGTAATTATTTGGAGGTGCTCTTGGTGATGAACTTGGTTGGGTTTTTCCCTTGTATCTGTTCCCACGGGCTGCCATCTTCTGACTCTACAATACATTTACTCTTGTCCTTTCCACTCAAATGAATCCCATACGGGGCTTTGCCTTTCGCGACTGACCACTGCTGGTGTCGGGTTTACTGACGCCATTGTTCATGCCTATGGTTCACACTCATGTGCCACACTTGCCCTTGGATTTCTTCCCTGTTAACTACTGATAGCTAGTGATAGTGACGCACAAGCTAGGCCTATTTGAAACATCCCTATCTACTGGCACCATTTACCTGCAATATTCAGATTCTCGAAAACCCCATTAGAAAAAAAGCTTATTAAAAAAAAAATGACAATTCGATTTTTGCCCAAAGTATTATTATTATTTTTAAATAAACAATTTATGATGGTTTTTATTTGATTTAAATCAGTTTTGCAGGCAACGATAAAAGTGTTAGTGTGTGTGTGTGTGTGTGTGTGTGTGTGTGTGTGTGTGTGTGTGTGTGTGTGTGTGTGTGTGTGTGTGTGTGTGTGTGTGTGTGTGTGTGTGTGTGTGTGTATTAATGGCTGTAGGACAGGGCTTCGCATGTTTTGAAGTCACGTTATCCATGGGTGAACCAAGGTCAATACTCCAGTGTCCCATACACTACAGATAGATCCATTGCACTGTATTTGATTGCTCCGCAACTACTTAAATAGTTTCCCGGCTTAAACATGGCACGATGCCGGCAATCCTCCTAGACCTAGTCATCCCAAACAGAATAACATCTGTGCATGGCGGAGGTAGAAATGACAAATACCACCTGTTGAGGCATTTGTAAACTTGAAACAAACGTGATAAAAAATGTGTTGCGTGTGGAGGGCACATTATCACACAACTGTAAAGACTACATTACCCACGCATGGTAGCACATAGATAACTGCCCCCAATAGATTTACTAGACATATTCAGAGAAATGGTTCATGGCATGTTAGCATTCGGACATTTAGCATTGTGTTAGCGTTTCAAACATTTCATTAGCTATCATCCATATGAAATGAATACATTTTTTCTCAATGCACACACAGATGCAGCACACAACTGAACCATGTAGCATGTTCTGAAATGCAGCTTGTATACAATCTGGAACTCTTAATATCTCACCATCGCTTAATTCACCCAATATGCTTTTTCACCTAGCCTCTGTTAAAGTTCCAGATGAAGCATCTTGATGAAATTCCAGGAGAAAAAGATTGAGAAATCCAACTATTTAAGTGGCTAATTGATTAGTCATCCATTTGAACATTCTAGCATTCCCTGGAGGGCTCTACTCAGTTAGAGAGAAAGGAATTGGAAAAGGGCTCAATTTTATGGATTTGAGTCATACTTTATGGTTTAAGTAAATCTCAAAATACACCTTATTTCCTATACAGGGGTTAAAACAGGAAATAGTGTAATTTGAGAAATAGCCTTTGTGGGATACTAAGCTACAGTATGCCAGTCAGCCTTACACAGACTGTTTGACTTTGTATGTTCTGTGTTGATGGCTGATTTGTGTCTATGGGGGAACAGTGGAGCTCATGAATAAATGAGACTGTTGTATTATAGACGATGATGATGGCGTGAGATTGACAACTTGACTGATAGACACTCATCCCCTGCTGTTACCATATCTTACTGTGGCTAATTCTCTCTCTCTCTCTCCCTCCGTGTGTGTGTTTTAGGCCCTTTCCTTCAGAGGACACTGCTCTAAATGAGGATGACGTGTACCGGAGTCTTGAGGAGCTAGCAGAGTATGTAGCCAGCCCCCCTGCTGCACCCCACGCACACACACACACACACACACACACACACACACACACACACACACACACACACACACACACACACACACACACACACACACACACACACACACACACACACACACACACACACACACACACACACACACACACACACACACACACACACAAATGGCGTTCGGAAGTAGCTGCAGCAGCACAGCCGTAACCGTCCATACTGCCACCTTCCTCCGTCCTCCTGTTTACACAAACTCCCTGCCCTCCGTCACTCTGTCCGTTGCCATGGTGACACCAGTAGAACATTGGCTTCCTGCCTGCCACGTTGGCTCAGTGACTCTATGGCTGGCTGGCTGCATGGCTTGGGTGATGAGTGGGTGGGTGTGAAAGCCAGCTCAGGTCGAGGGAGCGGCAGAGGCAGGGAGGCTGGCCTGGGGTGGGGTGGTAGGGTGGAGGCTGTGTTATGCGAAAACTCCCATTCCTCTGATTAATGGAGAATAATTAGGTGCTGTGCTGAGATAGGTGTCATTCATCACCCAGAGAAAGCGAGGAGGAATGGAGGGGGGGGGGATAACAGAGTGCCACCACTACTGCCTGCTGAATAGATTACTGAAGGAAAACGTGCAGAAGCATAGAGGAGTGAGGGCCAGGCAGGGTAATACTGGATTAAAGCTCAGCTTAGCCTCCAGCCCAACCCAACACTGGGGACTTACTGGAAAAAGCAGCTCTGTTTCCAGACATAGAGAGAATAGTAAACACACAGGTGCTGGGCTGCATGTCATACAGTATAGCTTGGTTTAGGAAGGATCTTCCATAAGCACCCAATGCAAAGTTTCCATCCAACGACCTTAGTCAGAGCAATGACAAAGCAATCTCAAAAGGTTGTTGGATAAGGCACGTAGAATGAGGCATTTGATTGTAATGCATCATTGTGGTGGTCCTGTGATGCCTTATCTACAGTTGTGTTGTAGGTAGCACAAAGCGCATCAGCAGGTCCTAGTGGAAAGGTCCTCTGCTTTGATTACATCCCTTTTAGTTTGCCCTTTATCTTTTGACCCCACGCCCTATAACCCAACCTCTCTCTGATTCGTGGTCATAACACCTTCTCTGACCTGCCCGGAGCCTATGGTGACCCCTAGTCATTCCACGGAGGTTGGCACCAGCTTCCTACTCCGGTGTGAACCTGCTCTTTGTCTCACCGAACAGGTGCAAAGTGCTGCTGTATCTTATTGAATTAATGAAGCCACGGTGCTTCACGGACCTTTAGAGGATCAGATATTCTTTTCATTATCATCGACGGCCCCAGTCCACGTAATTGATTCATCAGGAGATCCTGCATGTAATGGAGTAGGACACACTCAAGCAAGGAGTAATCTCACGCTCATAGTGTTGTTAATTGGCCCATGATATTGATGTACGGTCAATTTAAGATGAGTGTGTGACTGAAATGAGAGAGCGATATGCCAGTGGATGAGTAGGTTTAACTATATTGAACAAAAATATTAAAGCAACATGCAACATTTTCAAAGATTTTACTGAGCTACAGTTCATATAAGGAAATCAGTCAAATGAAATACATGAATTAGGCCCTAATCTATGGATTTCACATGACTGGGCTGGGGTGTAGGGGCCTTTCAGTGCATAGGCCCACCCACTAGGCAGCCAGGCCTAGTCAATCAGAATGAGTTTTCCCCCAAAAAGGGCTTCATTACAGACAGAAATCCTCCTTATCACCCCCCCACCAATGATACCACAGGTGAAGAAGCCAGATGTGGAGATTAAGCACTGGCATGTTTGACATTTTTTATTTATTTAAATAGGCAAGTCAGTTCTTATTTACAATGACGTACTACCCCAGCCAAACCCGGACAACGCTGTGCCAACTGTGTGCCGCCCTATTCAGTCTGGATTTGAACCAGGGACTGTAGTGACGCCTCTTGCACTGAAATGCAGTGCCTTAGACCGCTGCACCACTTGTGGTCTGCGGTTGTGAGGTTGGTTGGACGTACTACAAAATCATCTGAAACTACATTGGAGGCAGTTTATGTTAGAGAAATGAATATTAAATTCTCTGCCAACAGCTCTGGTAGACTTTCCTGTAGTCAGCACCTTAATTGCACGCTCTCTTTAAAACTTGAGACATCTGTGGCATCGTGTTGTGTGACAAAACTGCACATTTTAAGTGGCCTTTTATTGTCCCCAGCACAAAGTGCACCTGTCTAATGATCACACTGTTTAATCAGCTTCTTGATATGCCACACCTGTCAGGTGGATGGATTATCTTGGCTAAGGAGAAATGCTCACTAACAGGGATGTAAACACATTTGTGCACAAAAGTTGAGAGATGTAAGCTTTTTTTTGCGTATAGAAAATGTCTGGGATTCTTTTATTTCAGCTCATGAAACATGGGACCAACACTTTACATGTTGCGTTTATATTTTTGTACAGTGTATTTATGTACTATATTTATCTATACTAGTGTAAAACCAAATCAAGCGTGTGGTGAAAGATTCAGAAGACTACATTAGGCTGCAACTGACAGAATACCAATCTGATTCCACACTCCAAGACTGCTTCCATCACGTGGACTGGGATATGTTTCGTATTGCGTCAGACAACAACATTGACGAATACGCTGATTCGGTGTGCGAGTTCATTAGAACGTGTGTTGAAGATGTCGTTCCCATAGCAACGATTATGTAAGAATGCTGTTCATCGACTACAGCTCGCATTTAACACCATAGTACCCTCCAAGCTCGTCATCAAGCTCGAGACCCTGGGTCTCGACCCCGCCCTGTGCAACTGGGTACTGGACTTCCTGACGGGCCGCCCCCAGGTGGTGAGGGTAGGCAACAACATCTCTACCTCGCTGATCCTCAACACTGGGGCCCCACAAGGGTGCGTTCTGAGCCCTCTCCTGTACTCCCTGTTCACCCACGACTGCGTGGCCACGCACGCCTCCAACTCAATCATCAAGTTTGCGGACGACACAACAGTGGTAGGCTTGATTACCAACAACGACGAGACGGCCTACAGGGAGGAGGTGAGGGCCCTCGGAGTGTGGTGTCAGGAAAATAACCTCACACTCAACGTCAACAAAACTAAGGAGATGATTGTGGACTTCAGGAAACAGCAGAGGGAACACCCCCCTATCCACATCGATGGAACAGTAGTGGAGAGGGTAGCAAGTTTTAAGTTCCTCGGCATACACATCACAGACAAACTGAATTGGTCCACCCACACAGACAGCATCGTGAAGAAGGCGCAGCAGCGCCTCTTCAACCTCACGAGGCTGAAGAAATTTGGCTTGTCACCAAAAGCACTCACAAACTTCTACAGATGCACAATCGAGAGCATCCTGGTGGGATGTATCACCACCTGGTACGGCAACTGCTCCGCCCACAACCGTAAGGCTCTCCAGAGGGTAGTGAGGTCTGCACAACGTATCACCGGGGGCAAACTACCTGCCCTCCAGGACACCTACACCACCCGATGTTACAGGAAGGCCATAAAGATCATCAAGGACAACAACCACCCGAGCCACTGCCTGTTCAGCCCGCTATCATCCAGAAGGCGAAGTCAGTACAGGTGCATCAAAGCTGGGACCGAGAGACTGAAAAACAGCTTCTATCTCAAGGCCATCAGACTGTTAAACAGCCACCACTAACATTGAGTGGCTGCTGCCAACACACTGACTCAACTCCAGCCACTTTAATTATGGGAATTGATGGGAAATGATGTCAAATATATCACTAGCCACTTTAAAAAATGCTACCTAATATAATGTTTACATACCCTACATTATTCATCTCATATGTATACGTATATACTGTACTCTATCATCTACTGCATCTTTATGTAATACATGTATCACTAGCCACTTTAACTATGCCACGTTGTTTACATACTCATCTCATATGTATATACTGTACTCGATACCATCTTGCCTATGCCGCTCTGTACCATCACTCATTCATATATCTTTACGTACATATTCTTTATCCCCTTACACTTGTGTGTATAAGACAGTAGTTTTGGAATTGTTAGTTAGATTACTTGTTGGTTATTACTGCATTGTCGGAACTAGAAGCACAATAATTTCGCTACACTCGCATTAACATCTGCTAACCATGTGTATGTGACAAATAACATTTGGTTTGATTTGATTTGATTTGAGGTTTAGTTCATGTTAAGGTCATATTCGATACCTTGCTGAATGAACTATTTCCATGTTAACAGTATCGTGTCAAATGTGTTCATGTCAAGGTACATGTAAGAGGAATGAAGATGGTAGTATGAGCCCACCTGAAATGGCCTGGTCCTTAAATTGAGTATGTATCTGTTTACCTGAGTCAGGGTCTCCTTAATTACGGTCTCAGGTTCATCTTCACAACCTTGGCACTGCTTCCGGCCTGTGGCTCTGTAATGTCAACTCTCAGCAGTGCTCTGCTCTTTACTGTGCAGTTAGTCCTTCCTGGAGTTGACAAAGCATGAAATGGGTGCAGTTGTCAAGGGACTATTTTTGTCTCAATGACAATCTTCAGATTGAGAAGCAAATGTTGTCAGAAAGGCTTTACATCAAGACAATAACAGTATATTTCTATCACTCCTTGGTGGGGAGTCATATTCAAGGCTGACAACTCAATGTACTGTAAAGTTAGAACCAAAGAGTGTTACAGTTGACATCACAGAGGATCTGGGGACATGTTATCACTGACTAGGCCTAATTGATGAGCATTTAGGGAATTCTACGTTGAGTAAAGGATACCCTTACAACAAAAAGCACATGTCAAATTTGCAGTTTCACAAGTGAAATCGCATTTTCAGATGTGAAATAGCTGTTTTCACATGTTGAGCTTTAAATAAACACTTTGTTAATGTTTCATTTAAAGATCGCCACTTTAAACACCTTTAATGTTATTATATGGTGCAATCCTCTAGTGAGTGGGTTTCTTTATTTTCTACCATTAATCAACTTCTGAAGTATAGGAGAAAATTGTTCTTAGTATTGCAAAAATATTGATATTAAAGCAAAACATAAACCCAAAAGTATTGATAGAAAAATAAAATATTACAAAAACATTTAATGAATGGATGGCAAAAATAGTTTTCTGTGAGAGATATTTGATGAAAATGCAATTAAATACATTTTCTGCAATTTTATTTGACATTTTTCGTGTGAAATGTTTTTGTAAAGGTAGTGCTGAGACATATCCCCTGCTCCCTCACAAGATTCATAGACCATATCCCTGAGACTACACTGCCTGTGTGGGATGGATGTTTATGTCACGTGTACAACATCATGTCAGGGTGAGGGAGCCAATCTAATACAGAATGTAGAGGTGGGTATGAGGTTAGTCCTTTATTGGTAGGAGAGCTCCCCTGCTGATAACAGTAGGAGGGGCATGCAGGTGGTGCTCTCTCCATATGTTGCTCTTTGTCCAACTAGTCCTCCTTCAAGCCTGGGCAATGTCACCTTGTCTGGCCATGGCTTCCCATTCATATCATCACTATTGACTTGATTTTCTGTAATGGAAGCTTCTCTAATGTCAAAAATGTAAAGTGTGGTGTACTGCAGGGCAACTCTCAAAGCCCTCTACTCTTTTCTATTTTTACCATTGACCTGCCGCTGGCATTAAACAAAGCATGTGTGTCCATGTATGCTGATGATTCAAACATATATGCATCAGCAACCACAGCTAATGAAGTCAATGAAACCATTAACTTAGAGTTGCATTCTGTTTTGGAATGAGTGGCCAGTAATAAACTAGTCCTGAACATATCTGTATTCGGTACAAATCATTTCCAACGTTCTAGACCTCATCTGAATCTGGTAATGAATAATCTTGTTGTTGAACAAGTTGAGGAGACTAAATGACTTGGTGTTACCTTAGTTTGTTAACTGTCCATAGTCAAAACATATAGATTCAATCATTGTAAATCTGGTTCCACACCACAGTCCAAAAAGGCAAGTTCTGCAGGATCTAGTTTGGTCTTATTTTGATTATTGTCCAGTCGTGTGGTCTTTTGCTGCAAGGAAAGACCTAGTTAAGCTGCAGCTGGCCCAGAACAGAGCAGCACGTCTTGCTCTTCATTGTAATCAGAGGGCTAATATTAATAGTATGCATGCCAGTCTCTCTTGGCTAAGAGTTGAGGAGAGACTGACTGCATCACTTCTTCTTTTTATTGGAAACATTGTGCTGAAAATCGCATACATTTTATGCATAGTCAACTTACACACAGCTCTGACACACACACTTACCCCACTAGACATGTCACCAGGGGTCTTTTCACGGTCGACAAATCAAGAACAAATTCAAGAAAGTGTACAGTATTATGTAGAGCCATTATTGCATGGAGCTCTATTCCATCTCATATTGCTCAAATAAACAACAAACCTGGTTTACAAAAACAGATAAAGTGGGGCCTTCCGAGTGGCACAGCAGTCTAAGGTGTCATTACAGACCCGGGTTTGATCCCAGGCTGTGTCGCAGCCGGCGGCGACTGGGAGACCCATGAGGCAGCGCACAATAGGCATAGCGTCGTCTGTGTCAGGGGAGGGTTTGGCCCGGCCACAATGTCCTTGTCCCATCGTGCTCTAGCGACTCCTTGTGACAGGCCGGGCGCATGCAGGCTGACTTCATTCGCCAGTTGTACGGTGTTTCCTCCGACACATTGGTGTGGCTGGCTTTAGTGAGCAGTATGGCTTGGCAGGGTCGTGTTTCGGAGGATGCATGGCTCTCGTCCTAGACTCTCTTCCAAGTCCGTATGGGAGTTGCAGCGATGGGACAAGATTGTAACTACCAATTGGATATCACAAAAACGGGGTAAAAACTACAAAAAAAAACAAGAAATAGATAAAGCAACACCTCATAGCACTACGCCTCTCCCCTCTTTAACCAAGATAGTTTGTGTGTATGTATCGATATGTAGGCTACGTGTGCTTTTTACATTTTTTTAAATGTAGTTCTGTCCTTGAGCTGTTCTTGTCTATTAATGTTCTGTATTATGTCATGTTTCATGTTTTGTGTGGACCCCAGGAAGTAGCTTCTGAGTAGCTTCTGCTTTTGCAGCAGGTAACGGGGATGATAATATCCAACCAAATACCAAATACTGTATCTATCTGTTCATGTTAGGTATTGTTGGGAAAAGCAGTGAAAAGATGACCTATTAAAGAGCTTGAAGGAGAATTCAGGTTTGCTCTACATAGAGAAAGTTGGCATCTCCCTACACAGAGAATCTCAAAAGAGTAATGTAACATTGCCTTGAAACAGCCCTCCCAGATACGTACTTGCTCAATGTTTGGACAGCCTCTGAGATCTGATATAGTCAGAGCTAATAAAATGGAAGCCCATGGCAGCAACCTCTCTAACTTCATGAGAAAGAAAGGGCCTCATCGCCCTAAAACTTTCTGATTAAATCAGGGAAGAAAGGGAAGCAAGATATTTCCGTCCCAAGTAAATCTGTTTATTTATCCATCAGCTTACAAATGTGCTGGCCCTAGTCATATGTCTCTGGCTAATCCACTTTTCTACAGTTGCACACACACATTTGTCAGTAATTGCATCGCCAGCCTGGTGGTGAAAACCAGAATGACCTTCCATTGAATTTGGTCTGCACACCCTGCAGTCTGCAGAGAGTTGAAATTCCCCATACACAGTGAGGGAAAAAAGTATTTGATCCCCTGCTGATTTTGTATGTTTGCCCATTGACAAAGATATGATCAGTCTATAATTTTAATGGTAGGTTTATTTGAACAGAATAACAACAAAAAAATCCAGAAAAACGCATGTCAAAAATGTTATACATTTATTTGCATTTTAATGAGGGAAATAAGTATTTGACCCCCTCTCAATCAGAAAGATTTCTGGCTCCCAGGTGTCTTTTATACAGTGCTCCTAATCTCAGTTTGTTACCTGTATAAAAGACACCTGTCCACAGAAGCAATCCATCAATCAGATTCCAAACTCTCCACCATGGCCAAGACCAAAGAGCTCTCCAAGGATGTCAGGGACAAGATTGTAGACCTACACAAGGCTGGAATGGGCTATAAGACCATCGCCAAGCAGCTTGGTGAGAAGGTGACAACAGTTGGTGTGATTATTCGCAAATGGAAGAAACACAAAAGAACTGTCAATCTCCCTGAAATCCAGAAATCCTGCAGCTGCCGAAAGGTCACCCTGCTCAAGAAAGCACATATACATGCCCGTCTGAAGTTTGCCAATGAACATCTGAATGATTCAGTGGACAACTGGGTGAAAGTGTTGTGGTCAGTTGAGACCAAAATGGAGCTCTTTGGCATCAACTCAACTCGCCGTGTTTGGAGGAGGAGGAATGCTGCCTATGACCCCAAGAACACCATCCCCACTGTCAAACATGGAGGTGGAAACATTATGCTTTGGGTTTTTTTTCTGCTAAGGGGACAGGACAACTTCACCGCATCAAAGGGACAATGGACGGGGCCATGTACCGTCAAATCTTGGGTGAGAACCTCCTTCCCTCAGCCAGGTCATTGAAAATGGGTCGTGGATGGGTATTCCAGCATGACAATGACCCAAAACACATGGCCAAGGCAACAAAGGAGTGGCTTAAGAAGAAGCACATGAAGGTCCTGGAGTGGCCTAGCCAGTCTCCAGACCGTAATCCCATAGAAAATCTGTAGAGGGAGCTGAAGGTTCGAGTTGCCAAACGTCAGCTTCAAAACCTCAATGACTTGGAGAAGATCTGCAAAGAGGAGTGGGACAAAATCTCTCCTGAGATGTGTGCAAACCTGGTGGCCAACTACAAGAAACGTCTGACCCATGTGATTGCCAACAAGGGTTTTGTCAAATACTTATTTCACTCATTAAAATGCAAATCAATTTATAACATTTTTGACATGCGTTTTTCTGGATTTTTTTAGTTTGTTATTCTGTCTCTCACTGTTCAAATAAACCTACCATTAAAATTATAGACTGATAATTTATTTGTCAGCGGTCAAACGTACAAAATCAGCAGGAGATCAAATACTTTTTTCCCTCACTGTAGTTGACTTTTCACTCAGCAGAGATGCAAACCTCAAAAACTGACTGCACTGATGTGAAAATGTGACTCTACCAGTCCCGTTGGATCTACAGTATTTCAAAATCTGTCATTTTGAAACCATTTAAGAGTAGATCTAATCCAAGGGCATTAGAAATTATGATGATATCAGTAGGAGCCTGAGATGACCCTTTACCAGGTGATGGTCAGTGTTGCCAAGCCAACCCAGAGCAGCCAGGCTTGCTGTAGCTCCCTGGTCAATGTCCAAACATGTGATTTAATATGTACAGCTCTGTGAAAAAGTATTTGACCGCTTTCTGATTTTCTCTATTTTGGCATATTTCGGATACTGAATGTTGAATCTTCAAGCAAAACCTACTATTAGATAAAGGGATCCCGAGTTAACAAATAACACAAATTATACTTATTTTATTTATTTAATTAACAAAGTTATGCAACACCCAATTGACCTGTGTGAAAAATGTATTGCCCCCTTACACTCAATAACTAGTTGTGACAATAATTGTAACCAAATGCTTCCTTTAGTTGTTGATCAGTCTCTCATGTCGCTGTGGAGGAGTTTTGTCCCACTTCTTACATGCAGAACTGCTGTAACTCAGCGACATTTGTGGGTTTTCAAGCATGAACTGTTGGTTTTCAAGCATGAACTGTTCGTTTGAAGTCCTGCCACAACATCCAAATTGAGATTGGGTCTGGACTTTGACTAAGCCATGCCAAAACTTTAAATGTGTTGCTTTTTAGCCATTTTCATGTAAACTAGATTGTGTGTGTTGGATCATTGTCTTTCTGCATGACCCAGCTATGCTTCAGCGCACAGGAAACCGAACGCTGCATTCCACAGTAAGAACCTCATACCAACAGTCAAGCATGGTGGTAGTGTGATGGTTTGGGGATGCTTTGCTGCCTCAGGACCTGAACAACTTGACTTAATAGAAGGAACCATTCATTATGCTCTAATTCTACAGGAGAATGTCAGGCCATCCGTCTGTGAGCTGAAGCGCAGCTGGATCGTGCAGCAAGACAATGACCCGAAACACACAATCAAGTCTTATTGGCAGGACTTGAAAGGAGCAGTTCATGCTTGAAAACCCACAGATGTCGCTGGGTTACAGCAGATCTGCATGGAAGAATGGGCCAAAACTCCTCCACAGTGACTGAGACTGATCAACAACTACAGGAAGCGTTTGGTTGGCGTCATTGCCGCTGAAGGTGGCACAACGAGTTGTTGAGTGTAAGGGGGCAATTACTTATTCACACAGGGGTATTGGGTGTTGCATAACATTGTTTTGTAATAAATGTAATAAGTATGTAATTGTTGTGTTATTTGTTCACGCAGGTTCCCTTGATCTAATATTAGGTTTCGGGTTGAAAATCACATTCAGTATAGAAATATGCAAAAGTAGAACAAATCTGAAAGGGGACAAATACTTTTCCACTGCACTTTAGGTCTATGAGCTGACTCCACAAGACAGGATCACAGCATTAAAACGTCACTCTCGCAGGAGCGTGGGAATTGCACTGAGAGTGAGAGGGGGTGGTGGTGCCAGAGCCCAGATATCTGTATGATTATGCTTCAAAATTGTCAGCTGTCAGCTTTAAAAACATGTTAGTTCTACTAGAAACCTGTAACCCAGAGGTCCGTATGTAGCCCTTGATGAAAGTCCAGTGATTAAGAGTGTCCATGTTGGGATGCGGGCTAGAGCGGAGAGCAGTAGAGCAGAAGACACAGAGCCCATTGCGTGCAAACACGCTGGACCTCCTCTGGCCCTGCACTGTGAAATCAGACAAGAGAATTTGCCCAAAATACAGGAGTGAGTCAAGAGGAGAGGAGCAGAGTGGGAAGCACACACTCTCATATCTCTTGTACACACACTCATGCATGTGCCAGTGCGCACACTCATACAGACACACACAGACATACATTCACACTCATCTACACACAGATCCCCCCCTCAGGAGCTAGTTCATCTTGTTCCTCCTCACTCCCCATACAGTTCATTTGCAGATCGCCGCACTCACCATCATCACCATCATCATTATCATCATTCAGCTAATCATTCAGCCTGTCTCTAGGGTTTTGTGCAAGAATGTGAATTCTTCCTAAATATTGCCCCATCCCCTGAACAAATGTGTCTCTGTGGGGTCATGGGTGCCTTCAGAACAGAGTGCACCCTGGTGATAGGCAGCTCAGACATGGCAGTAGTGTGCCGGCCCACTCTTCCCATCTGTATGCAGCGAGAGTCACACCCAGTAAGGGTCCTGTGTGGCTCAGTTGGTAGAGCATGGTGCTTGCAATGCCAGCGTTGTGGGTTCGATTCCCACGGGGGACCAGTATGAAAATGTATGGACTCACAACTGTAATTCGCTCTGGATAAGAGTGTCTGTTAAATAAGTCAAATGTAAAGGAAGGAAGAGGAAACACATCATTTAGAGTGACACCACCTCAATTAAAACTTCCAACTGGTCCCACACAAGGAGAAGGACAATCGCCAATATTTGATGGAGGCTGTAGCGCTCTTCTTCATTTGTTTTCTCTATTCACGCCATCTGCAAAGGTCACAAGATAATATTCCAGTCACATACAGTAGGATGGTAAATAGGGAAGGTCAGAGTTAACCAAGCACACAATACATCAAATTAGATTACATTTTTGTCCTATGTTATTAATTCCAGTGAATGGAAAATATGTCTCTGTTTGCTATTAACCTTTTCAGAGCAACAGAGAAATTCGCACTTACCTTCAAATAGAAGAGTAAACTGGTTGATAGCAATATTAACTCTCCCAATCCTGACAAGATACAGTAACTAGACTTTGGGAATGTTTAAGAGACAGTTCTACTCTACTGTGGTGGTATGGTAATATGGAAACCCTCCAAACTGAATGACCTATACATGTCACAAGAATGAGAATTACCTCCCATGCCCATTACCTCCCATGCTGACATGACAGCATCCCCCCACGCCCTTACCCTCATGCCGACACCCCTGTACCATTGAGACCAACTTTCCAGCAAGACAACTATCCAGAAGTGGCACGAAGATTAGAGCACCCTGCTGCAGCTGAGCTAAACCAGAAAAGGCATCTACTGAACATAAATCTTTGTTATTATAAGAAATATAATTCTTAGGAATACAATCTATTATCAATATGATTTCAGTTTTAGATAAGCCACCCAGGAAAGGGTTCAAATTAGTTCATGTCAATATATGTAGCCTAAGAAACAGAGTTCATGAGATTAGTAATTTGCTAATTTACTAATTCATTTCTGAGACTCACTTAGACAGCACCTTTGATGATATAGTAGGAATACAAGGATATAACATCTATAGAAAAGACATAAATGTCTATGGAGGATGTGTTGCTCTATATATTCAGAGCCATATTCCTGTAACGCTCAGAGAGAATCTCATGACAAATGAAGTTGAGATGCTGTGGTTGCAGGTTCACTTGCCTCATCTGAAGCCTCTTCTTTTAGGGGGCTGCTATGTATTTTCTTTGTGTCCTGAACGTTGACTGGTCATCACCTAGTTGTCCTCTCAAGAAGAAGCTTCTTACTGTGACGAATGCCTGGTGCATGACCCAGGTTGTCACTCAACCAACTACAGTGTATGTCAATCGTGTTGGATCTCTCTTAAAAACCCTTCCTTAACCTGTCTCCTCCCATTCATCTACACTGGACTTAACAAGTGACATCAATAAGGGATTATAGCTTAATGTTTAAGTGTTATATTTATTTTTAAATGTAATCTAATTGAATTTCCTTGTCAATAACTGTTCTGTACTTTGATGTGTATGTTTTATGTGGACCCCAGGAAGAGTAGCTGCTGCATGTGCAGAAGCTAATGGGGATCCTAATAAACAAAACAAACACACACACACACACACACACACACGCACGCGCGCACAGACACACACACACACACACACACACACACACACACACACACACACACACACACACACACACACACACACACACACACACACACACACACACACACACACACACACACACACACACACACACACACACACACACACACACACACACACACACGCGCATCACAGTCTGAGCCTGTGCACTGCTGGAATCTCTGCTAATTAAAGGTCATTCAGTCAGTGTGGTGCCAAAAGAAAACCAAAATAAACCGTTTCCCCAGTTCACCATGGCCTCCAGGTCTCAGTATTTTACAGTATAGTAGGTAGAAAACTGGAACTAATGAGTTTCAATAGAAAAATATGTTCATTAGACCACTGCCTTTTATTCCCTCGGTTACGCTGTCAAACAACCACATTCTTACAATGCCTGGAGCAGGCGTTCAATTCACTTCGCTTTGTGTTTTCTTTAGTCCTCAGAAAATGACTGAAGGGAACAAACAACTTGGAGCCTTTCAGGATTTCCGTGTTTTCTGGTAGCGAGAATTAGCATAGAATGGTGTTTTGATGTTCGACAGAGGCTTTAGATGTGGCTAGAGCAGAAAGAGAGAAGGAGAGGGAGAGAGAGAGGGGGCGGGGGCAGAGGGAGCTCTCTGTGGTGGTCTAAGGCGAGCCGTATGCCTGTGCTGGTGGAGAACGTCATGACCATAGAACCACAACAGTATGTAACAGGTGGCTTAGTCACGGATAGGGAAAGACATCTTTTATGGTTGTCAGGCTGGTTTAAGACGGTCCAGGCTGAGATGGGGCCATGTGTGACCAAGAGGAGGATGGCTGGGTGTGGGCTGATGGATGCCACTGTGGCTGTCAGTGGGGTGACGAGGCACACATGGATCCAAGGCCCCTGGTGCTGAATTGATCTTGTCTCCAATCTTGGATGTACACTGAACTGTCAGGGAGGGCACTGGGTTCCTGTTTCACACTTACATGAGTACACACACGCACAGATAAACATACACATGTGCACAACTCCACCCATAGTAAATACACAGAAATGCTTTTCAACTCTGTACTGCTGCAGCTCTTAATGGGATCTCACTACATTATCTACTGGGCCGACCCTCAACTTCTGTTAGTAATTAGGCGTCGTACATCAGGGAGACATGTTTGTGGAGTGGTTGTGAAGAGTGAAGTGGGATGGAAATGACATAGATCACCACTGTGGCCTGATTTCCTGACTCCTCAGCCCTGCTGATGACGGCTAATGGGAACCTACAGTTAGTTTAGCGCTCAGCAAAGTGTCAAGTGCCTAATCTGATCTCAATGTTGTGGTTAACCTTCAGTCTTAAGTCTCGTAATCACCCTTTCAGAAGAAATTGCAATTGGATAACTGACTGAGTGTGTGTGTTTCCCAGTGAGCATGACGTGGGCGAGGATGACATCTACGACTGTGTTCCCTGTGAGGACGATGGAGATGACATCTACGAGGACATCATCAAGGTGGAAGTTCGACAACCCATGGTAAGAGATTTGTGTTTGTGTAATTCTCTGCTTGTCTCTATCTGTGTACGTGGGTGTGAGTGCGTGTAATTCTCTACTTGTCTCTCCATCTGTGTACATGGGTGTGAGTGCGTGTAATTCTCTACTTGTCTCTCTATCTGTGTACGTGGGTGTGAGTGCGTGTAATTCTCTACTTGTCTCTCTATCTGTGTACGTGGGTGTGAGTGCGTGTAATTCTCTACTTGTCTCTCTATCTGTGTACGTGGGTGTGAGTGCGTGTAATTCTCTACTTGTCTCTCTATCTGTGTACGTGGGTGTGAGTGCGTGTAATTCTCTGCTTGTCTCTCTATCTGTGTACGTGGGTGTGAGTGCGTGTAATTCTCTACTTGTCTCTCTATCTGTGTACGTGGGTGTGTTTGTCCTCTCTGCTGCTCTCTATCCGTCGGTGTGTTCTGTTCTGCTCTGCTCACCTCTTATGTTTTCCCATTCCTTACGCTGCAGATCAGATACATGCAGGTAAGTGCCCTGACTCACCGTTCTGTCATCCAGCTAAGCAGCTCTGTTCATCAGTCTGACATGTCCCCTGCTGCTCTCACCCTTCCTCTGCTCACCTCTTATGACCACGCTCTGTTCAGATCAGATCATGCAGGTAAGTGCCCTGACTCACCGTTCTGTCATCCAGCTAAGCAGCTCTGTTCATCAGTCTGACATGTCCCCCCTACACCCTTCCTCTCAGAAGACCACGCCATTAGATCAATGGCGTACAGTACAGGTCAAGGGAAACCCCATCTGCCCCTGTGTGTGTGACTCACCATGACATCAACATATCACCATCAACACCATGACATTGCCACAATATGACATCATCAAAAGCAGCCAGATCAAACCCCAATACAGCCTTCATCAGTTCCTATATCAGTTCTGTGGCTGTGCTCTCCAACACACCTGATTGTCTTCTGATACCCAGCAGGATCTGGGCCTTTGAGTCTAATTGACTCTGGTTTGACTTGTTGTATTATCAGAACTGCTTATAAACCTTCAGTTCTGTTCCAGATGACACAATAGAATGAATAGTCCTCTCAACACAACAACCAAGACTGCTGACAGCCGCAGCCACACAGGCAGTTAAGACGGAGATGATGTCAGAGGTTTTGGCCGGGTCGTTTTATCCGACTGTTACAGTCGCAGATGTTATTTTTTTTCACCCGTCTCTAACTTTAGCATTGCATTGTGATTCACTGATCCGATGCTGCTGGGCTGTTTGCGCTTCTAAATGAATGGGATGCGCTGGGCGGGGTGTTTGCCTTGGCTGGTCCACCCTCTCCAGCCCCGTTCTACTCTGCACTGGCCCCAGATGTTGCCGAAGATACAGAGCTGCAGACACAGATGTTCATTAGCACTTGCCCGTGAGCAAGCCAGCCGGCACTCAACTCGTTATAAATCCCACAGTTCCAGCGTTTATGTAACCGCTTCCCACAACACGGCCAATCGGCTTGCGTTACACGACCGGGTCCCAGCAATTACAGTTAATCAAAAGTATCATATTCTATTGGGTCATGATGGAGTGATGAGTGAGAATTGGGCTCAGTTCATTAAAAGTGCTCATCAAATTCCCATTGAGTGGTTTGGATGCAGTGCTGCAGGGCCTCTGGGTGTAGCTGGGCGCTGTTCTGCTATCCCCCTGTCTGGTCATGTTGACAGTCACAGCTCCCTATTGGCATCGGGTACTGTACATTAATGAATGTAACTCAAAGGGAAAATATATATATTTGAGATTTGAGATTAGCCACCCTTAGCCTTGATGACAGCTTTGCACACTCTTGGCATTCTCTTAACCAGCTTCACCTGGAATGCTTTTCCAACAGTCTTGAAGGAGTTCCCACTTATGCTGTGCACTTGTTGGCTGCTTTTCCTTCACTCTGCGGTCCAACTCATCCCAATCCATCTCAATTGGGTTGATGTCAGGTAATTGTGGAGGCCAGGCCATCTGTTGCAGCACTCCATCACTCTCCTTCTTGGTCAAATAGCCCTTACACAGCCTGGAGGTGTGTTGGGTCATTGTCCTGTTGAAAAACAAATGCTCGTCCCACTAAGTGCAAATCAGATGGGATGGTGTATTGCTGCAGAATGCTGTGGTAGACATGCTGGTTAAGTGTGCCTTGAATTCTAAATAAATCACAGACAGTGTCACCAGCAAAGCACCATCACACCTCCTCCTCCATGCTTCACGGTGGAAACCACACATGCAAAGATTATACGTTCACCTACTCTGCATCTCACAAAGACTCGGTGGTTGGAACCAAAAATCTCAATTTTGTACTCATCAAACCAAATGACAGATTTCCACTGGTCTAATGTCCATTGCTCGTGTTTCTTCTCAAAGCAAGTCTCTTCTTATTGGTGTCCTTTAGTAGTGTTTTCTTTTGCAGCAATTCGACCATGAAGGCCTGATTCACGCAGTCTCCTCTGAACAGTTGATATTTAGATGTGTCTGTTACTTGAACTCTGTGAAGCATTTGTTTGGGCTGCAATTTGATGTGCAGTTTACTCCTAATGAACTTATCCTCAGCAGCAGAGATAACTTTTAGTCTTCCTTTCCTGTGGCGGTCCTCATGAGAGCCAGTTTCATCATAGTGCTTGATGGTTTTTGCGACTGCACTTGAAGAAACTTACAAAGTTCTTGACATTTTCCGCATTGACTGACCTGTCTTAAAGTAATGATGGACTGTTGTTTCTCTTTGCTTATTTGAACTGTTCTTGCCATAATATGGACTTGGTCTTTTAACAAATTGGGCTTTCATCTGTATACCACCCGTACCTTGTCACTACACAACTGATTGGCTCAAATGCATTAAGAAGGAAATAAATTCCACAAATTAACTTTTAACAAGGCACACCTTTTAATTGAAATGCATTCCAGGTGACTACCCCATGAAGCTGGTAGAGAGAATGCCAAAAGTGTATAAAGCTGTCATCAAGGCAAAGGCTGGATACTTTGAAGAAACTCAAATATAAAATCTATTTTCATTTGTTTAACACTTTTTTGGTTACTACATAATTCCATGTGTGTTATTTCCAGTGGTAGAAAAAGTACAGAATTGTCATAATTGAGTAAAAGTATAGATACCTTAATAGAAAGTTACTCAAGTAAAAGTCACCCAGTAAAATACTACTTGAGTGAAAGTCTTAAAGTATTTGGTTTAAAATGTACTTAAGTATCAAAAGTAAAAGTATAAATAATTTCAAATTCCTTATATTAAGCAAAACTATTTTCTTGTTTTTAAAATGTATGGATAGCCAGGGTCACGCTCTAACACTCAGACATTATTTACAAAAGATGCATTTCTGTTTAGTGAGTCCGCCACACCATAGACAGTAAGGATGACCATGTGTTCTCTTGATAAGTGTGTGAATTTCTAAATGTTCCTCTCTTGCTAAGCATTCAAAATGTAACGAGTACTTTGGGTTGTCAGGGAAATTTATGGAGTAAAGAGTACACATTTTTATTTTGGAATGTAGTGAAGTAAAAGTATAGTACAGATACCCCAAAAAACTACTTAAGTAGTACTTTAAAGTATTTTTTACTTAAGTGCTTTACATCACTGGTTATTCCATAGTTTTGATGTCTACAATGTAGAAAATTGTAAAAATAAGCAGCGTGTACAGTATTTATACAGTATAGCTTTATAACATACATCAAGCCATATGATTGGTATTAATGACCTTGCATCCCTAAATAACATGTTTGACACCCATCATTAGACAATCAGACACATGAACAGCCTTGTCAGGGACGTGTAATGACATAATGACATCCCAGCATCACTTTTCCTGTCGTTAATTACCTCCACAGAAAATGGGCATGACAGAAGACGACAAGAGAAACTGCTGCTTAGTGGAGATCCAGGAGACTGAGGCCAAGTACTACAAGACGCTGGAGGACATTGAGAAGGTGGGTGAGGGACTTAGATACGGAAAAGTGTATGTGTGTGTACTTACGTTTATGTACGTGTCTGCGTATGTGTGTGTGTACAGTGGGTGGCTTGCTGGCTGGCAGTGTTGGATGTATCTCGCTGCTAGGGTAGGCGTGTTTTGCCACGTCTCCTTTGGCAGGCCTCCGGCTGGGAGCGGTGTGGAAATGTCAGCTATTGGCAGGTTCATTGGAGAGGACAAATGTCTGTGGAGCAGATCGATAGGCTTATTATTGGCACAGTCCCATGGGAAGAGACTGATCTCCAGGGCTCTGTGTGTAAACAGACACACAGACACACACACACACACACAATTCACCTAGGGTTGTAAATTATGTCAGCGGTTAAACAGCAGCTTCTCCATGATGAAAAAGAGATTATTCTCAATTTGATGGACAGTTAGACATGATCCACTCCACTGGATCCATTAGACTAAGGGTGTGTTTGTGTTTGCTGAGCCAGACAAACATGCAATTAAACCAGAATCACCTTCTTATAATCAGAGGAGTCGTTTGAGCTTGATTGAGTTGAGGTTAATAAAGCCATCATATCTTCATTACATTTTAATGGATCTATTTGTTATCATTAAGATTATGTAATGTGACAAGCATACAATAACATTACTCAAACAACAGGGAAGGTTTGTGCGAGTGAACATAATCAGTGGTTGGTACTCACAGCACGTCATGGGCACTTCAAACAAATGGCTACACGTGTATACAAGACAATGACTAAGCTACTAAGACCGAGCAGCAACACATTATAGTGAAACCTTTTTTATGATCGATTTTCCTGGGCGCCCCCAGCGCATGCTATTGGATTGAACTGATGTTTAATATACAACTTTACACTACTACCGATTTGTTTACAACGTCAACAGGTTCAGTCAATGATGTTTGCACTTTAGGCCTACTGTATATTGCCATGCAAGTTCTTTTAACTTCTCAATTGTACTGTTTTGGTGTTCTACAGAATTATATGATCCCTTTGAAGCAAGTTCTCAGTCCACCAGACATGGAGTCCATCTTTGTAAATCTCGAGGTGAGTGCTGATGAGTGTAATCGTAGTGTCAGTGTGGAGCTGATGGAGGTGATGGAGGTGACGTGTTAGTGTGACCCAGGCTGACTATGGTTGTGCTGTACCCCATACAGGATGTGATTAAAGTCCACTTTGCCCTGCTGAGGGCCATCGACCTCAACATGGTGAGCGGAGGCAACGGTCTGGGGAAGATCTTCGTAGACTTCAAGGAAAGGTTCGTGACCTCGGGAGCTGTGTGTATGCGTGCGTGCATGTTTGAGATAGTATTCCGTGTGTGGCCCTGTGTGCATGCAGTTGGATTTAGATCCAGGATTTCAGGATAACGCATAGGATAGATGGGATTATTAAAGATGACGCCGGAGGGCTGCCGTCTTATCGGCTCTTAACCAACCATACTATTTTAGTCGTTTTTTTTCGCGTTGTTCGTGACTTGTTTTGTACATACTGTTGCTGCTACCTTCTCTTATGACCGAAAATAGGTTCTGAACATCAGAACTGGGATTACTCACCTCAAATTAGATGAGTGTGTGTGAGTCAGACGCCAGGGATATATACTATGGACACCCGACCAGGCCCAGATCCCCATGATTCGCTGGAAAAGGAAATGTAGATGTGACTAATCTGCCCTTGCCTCTGTTCTGCTAGCTAACGTTCAGTCGCTGTGGTGAACTGAAAGCACGTATATCCTACCAACGGGACATTAAAAATGGTACGACGACATTAAGAACATACAGCTGGTGGGTTATGCACTCTATCGGCAGGACAGAACAGCAGCCTCTGGTAAGAAACGGGGCGGGGCCCTATGCATATTTGTAAACAATAGCTGGTGCACAATATCTTTAAGTTTATTTTGCCTTTGATTTAACCAGGCTCATGATAAGCTTTAGAACATATTCCTATTTTCATCTGTATTTTTCGCCTGGGAATACCACCACAGACCAAGGCTGGCACTAACTGCCTGTTCAGGGGAAGAACGATCCAGAGGTGGCCTTGTGGCTCGGGGACTTTAATGAGGGTAACTTAAATCAACCTTCCTCATTTCTATCAGCATGGTAGATGTAACCAAAGGTAAAACAATTCTAGATCACATTCCCCACCTTTATTCTAAGCAAATGTCTCAGGGTTTTGCTCCTGATTCCTGAGGTAACCAGTGATCTCTGTCTATAAAAAAGTGGTCAGATGACACAGATGCTAAACTACAGGACTGTTTTGCTATCTGGAATATGTTCTGGGGTTCTTCCGTCTACATACCACCACAGACCAAGGCTGGCACTACAACCTCACTCAATGAGCTGTATTCCTCCATAAGCAAACAGGGAAACGCTCATCCAGAGGTGGCGCTCCTAGTGGCCGGGGACTTTAATGCAGGGTAACTTAAATCAATTTTACCTCATTTCTATCAGCATGGTAGATGTGCAACCAAAGGTAAAACAATTCTAGATCACCTTTATTCCCCACCTTTATTCCCCAGGCAAATGTGACCATAACGCTATCCTCCTGATTCCTGCTTACAAGCAAAAATTAACCAGTGACTCTGTCTATAAAAAAGTGGTCAGATGAAGCAGATGCTAAACTAGTGCGGATCCTGGACTTCCTGACGGGCCGCCCCAGGTGGTAAGGGTAGGTAACAACACATCCGCCATGCTGATCCTCAACACGGGGGCCCCTCAGGTGTTCACTCATGACTGCCCAGTACATCACCTCGGCCAAGCTTCATGCAATCCAGGACCTCTATACCAGGCGGTGTCAGAGAAAGGCCCTAGAAATTGTCAAAGAATCCAGTCACCCTAGTCATAAATTGGTCTCTCAGCTACCGCATGGCAAGCGGTACCGGAGCACCAAGTCTAGGTCCAAGATGCTTCTAAACAGCTTCTACCCCCAAGCCATAAGACGCATGAACAGCTAATCAAATGGCTTGTAAGTAAGCATTTCACTGTAAGGTGTACACCTGTTGCATTTGGCGCATGTGACAAATAAAATTTGATTTGATTAGTGTAAAACAGAATGGATCAATTAAAGCTCATATAAGCAAAGAGCCGACTGGGTCTGTAACACTGTTATAATGATAATAAACAATTACTAGTTCAGAGAGCACGCTCTAAATGTTCTGTGATCTGTGTAGGCTGTTGAAATGGATTCCTGTAATCTACTAGGGATTCCTGAAAACACATTAGTAAATAGCAGAGAGGGCGGTCAGAGCTGTTGAACACCCCAGCTGCAGTACAGTAATGTGGGTGATGATTTGCATGCATTTGGAGTGGTTATGTGCTTCCCGACTGTGCTGCGCTACTTTACTCTTTAGGTAATGGTAATGATAGGCCTGGTCTGGTAATGACAGGATACAGCCACGACAGCCCTCCAGGAATGTTAGTCCTGATTCAGCCTCATTTTAGGATTCACATGGAGCTGGAGCCAAACCTGGTAATATATATTTGTGTGTGAGTGAATGCGTGCTTGTGTTAATCTGTGAATGAGCATGTTTGTGTTTACACTGTGGAAGGTGATCTGATTATAGTACATAACCGGTAAGGAAAAGTGTGTGTGGGGGGGGGTATGCTTGCGTCCTATCCCCCCATTCCAAACAGACCGCAGCTGTTCTACATAGTTTGTTTGTCAGATTGTGTAGGTAATTGGCTCATTGCAGGGCTGCTTGGGGGACCTGGAGAGCTGCATCACACCACACAGAGTGAGCGTGACAGCAACGACACTCTCTATCCCACAATCTCTCTCACCTCCTCCCCAAACACGAAGTCCCTCCACCACACTCCCTGTGTTTATCTAACATCCACTGCTGATCTGATTGAGCTGTCCTTATATCTCTTCAACTCTCTCTCGCTAGGCTAAAGCATGCTTAGCCCTTACAGTACCATAGACTTTTAATACACCTACTGCACAACTACACTACAACCAGAGCACAGCAAGGGCTTTTAGGTCACTGCACATCTCCTAGTTATGGCCCGTGGCCTAATCGTGTGCCACCACATGGTCTGCCAGCTGATGCTACTACAGTTCAGGCTTTAACATTACTACGATGGATAGGATTAGAGTTGTGACTTGTAGATTGTTGAACTTCCCTGCACTGCAATAAGCTAAAAAGCTATTTCCTCCCACCTTCCCATCATCAGCGCATTGAAAGATGTCAACGACATGTTAATATTTACCTTCTGTGACATTCTGCTGAATGCGGAACAGGAGGATGTTTTGGGCAAAGCTGCCTTTGGTATTCAGGAGATGATTGACAGACAATCTCCCGTTGTTTCATTATGGGTGGCTCTCTAACCAGTAACAGAGCCCAGTGACTAGGGGATTTGGCACCGCTCAGATGGATCCATTCTCATCAAAGCCCCTCGTCGATTGGTTCTGAGGACCCGGCTTCGTTTAATTAATGTTGTTATCTCCGCTTGTAAGTCCCATTGACCTTTGCAACAATACACCAGCTTTTTCGTCTCTTTGAAAAATGAATGAAAAGCTTCTCATGTTGTCGTTGCTGTGTCCAGTGAATGCCATGCTGAAAATGTCAGTGTGGCTAATGGCACCTTCTCTAAAACGTGTTAAGACTTGATGACAGTTTTGAATGTACTTTAGAGGAAATCCCTATCATGATAAATTGACTGAACTATCGTGATAACAATAGATTGAACAATAAGCTTAACGTCATTGTGCACCTCAGTTATTTTTTTAAACTATTACTATTACTTAGTTAAAGGTTGTAGGTGTCAATTGTTCCATCAACAATCAACCAATCATGTTATTATTTTCAAACTTCACATTTCTCTAGTAGAACCCTATAGGTTATTTATTGTAATGAACGATATCACCAAGATAAGTGGTCGGTTTGGTTGGTGTTGATCATTTTCGTTTTTATCGTTCCAGCTCTAGGAAGGCAGCCTACATTTTTATAAGAGGCTCCCCTGCTGGATCACCATACATTACATAGGAGGGCTTGCCACTTTCCCAAACCCCAAACTCATTTCCGGAGTAATCCGCACCCCTGATAACCCTGTAATATGTACTTAGAGACCAGCAGAGAGCTGTTGTACCAGAGGGCTCCCACTGTGTTCCCTTCCATTTGCTGTGTGCTGAATGTGTTCAGTGAAGGTGAGGGGGTCCCAATGCCACGTGTCAGACCAAATTCCCTCTCTCTGCAGCCTGTCACTTCTGCTTTGCTAGGAGATTTCCTCACTGGCCTGACGCTCCAGCCAGATGCGGCTGCAGACTCGCTACAGAGGTGGGGGTGAAGGTCCGGGGGAACAGTTACTCCAAATGGTGTTTTCTCTGAAATAACATGCATGGCAGCGTTCCCATAAAGAGAGAGCTGGTGTAGCGGCAACAGGGGTGGTAGCACCGTCCGGAAGTGAGAGAGGAATTTAAAGAGAAGGTTTACATGTCACCGGTGTAAAGTGTCCCTTCCTTGCACAGAAGAGCTCAGTCTTAAGCAACTGTGGAGTTTAGGGGTTGTTTCCTCCACATGCTTTTTTTAACGTCCATCTTCCGACTTTACTCCTGACTCGCTTTCCCTCTAAATAGCTCTCACTCTCTCTTTCTCTTGCACCCTCTCCAGTTCAATCGAGTACAGGCTTAACTGAATGAACAAAAAGATGGAATGCAATATGACATTTTATTAAATAGTTTGGGGAATGGCCACGTCTCTGAGGGAAGATCCTTGGTGCCAGATGTTAATAACCACCCTGCTACTTGGTTTGCTGCTGGGAGGCTGGAGAATGTAACCATTATTCGAGATAAAACTGATTGCAAGGACTGACTTAACATATCAAGTTATTGCAGAAGACATTTTGTTTATGACGCGATAAACTATAAATGAAATGAAAATGCCTAGAAGAATGAAAGTTAAAGGCAGTAGTAGGTCTACTGAGCTCATAAAGCACATGGAGGAAGTATTCTGTTTTTGTATCACTTTGACATGTCAAAGCACCACTTGTGAGGAAGGCTACAATTATGCATGTAAGCCAACGTTATAATGTCAAATATGAATGAATATGCTTACAGACTATAGGATACATGTTGTCTCTCGTGAAATGCTTACTTACATGACCGTAACTCTTTTTTAACTGCACAGTTGGTTAACAACATTTACCAAATAAAACGATAAAAAAGAACACAATCAAAGTCAGATAATGAGGCTACATACAGGGGGTACTGGCACTGTGTCAGTGTGCAGGGGTACAGGTTAGTTGAGGTCATTTGTACATGTAGGTAGGGGTGAAGTGATTATGCATAGGTAATAACAGCGAGTAACATCAGTGTACAAAACAAATGGGGGGGGGGTGGGGGGGTCATAGTAAATAGTCCTGGTGGCCATTTGATGAATTGTTCAGCAGTCTTATGGCTTGGGGTAGAAGCTGTTAAGAAGATTTTTGGTCCTAGACTTGACGCTCTGGTACCGTTTGCCGTGTGGTACTGTAGCAGAGAAAACAGTCTATGACTTGGGTGACTGGAGTCTCTGACAATTTTAGGGGCTTTCCTCTGACACCGCCTATTATATAGGTTCTGGATGGCAGGAAGCTTGGCCCCAGTGATGTACTAGGCCTTACGCACTACCCCGTGTAGCGCCTTGCGGTCAGATGCCGAGCAGTTGCCGTACCAAGCGGTGATGCAACCGGTCAGGATGCTCTCGATGGTCCAGCTGTAGAACCTTTTGAGGATCTGGGGACCCATGACAAATCTTTTCAGTTTCCTGAGGGGGAAAAGGTTTTGTTGTGCCCTCTGCACGACTGTCTTGGTATGTTTGGAACATGATAGTTGTTTGGTGATGTGGACACCAAGGTACTTGAAACTCTCGACCCGCTCAACTACAGCCCAGTCGATGTTAATGGCGGCCTGTTCGGCCCTCTTTTTCCTATGATACCAATCCATGATTGCTGATAATGGAGTGTCGATGTGGCCATTTGACAAGCTGCTTTTGGGTTCACCTTAGTTCCAGTCCGCTCCTATGCAATCATATAGCTGTGAACAGCAGCAACCAGCCTGTGTAGACCAGTACACGGGAGTTCTCACAGCCAGGCAGGGCACGACCATGAGACACACCAGTTTTATATGGAGTTCCATACATTCTAATATAATGATTAGAGAGAAGAGAGTGATAGTGAGGGAGAGAAAACAGTTCAACACATTAAGGGGAAAGAGTAAGCCTATGGGTCTGGAACCAAACAGAAACCTTAGACTGCAAACGTGTGCTAGATCAATATGACATGACAAAAAATATACATAGACCTATGATGAGTGAAGCAATTGATTGAACTGGGAAGCCTGCGCCACGTCTATCCTGTACATATGACACTGACATTTGATTGATTTGTGCAGGCACGATAGCCACTACAATGAAAGCTATATTATTATATTATAATAATGATGTATATTCATTGCTTGCAGAACTTGCAGAACTTAAGAATTATGTGACAATGAGTAGGCGGCAGGCCTAACGATGAGTATCGTCAGGTAAATATAGACTTAGTCATGAATTATACTTGCAACCCACTACCAGTAGCATATGTGCCCGTGTCCCTGCAGACAATAGCCATATTTGGAAATAACTCTGTGCGTTCCCTGCATAAAAAACTTTATGACACAAGACAACATATTGTTTAACAAATGGTTGAGTGTACCCCATGAATAGCCTTGGGAGTATGCACACAAGGAGCATTACGATAAACTAGATCTGATAGCTGAAATGGAATAATATTATGTATCAACATGGGATGACAGCTAAACACGGCAGCAGATCTTCATTTATGTCATTTATCTCTTCTCCTGGGGGGAAACATTAAGCACAACACATTGTGGCAAATGCTCGATGCTTCCTCTGCGGTGGAAAGGATACACTGTAGCCTGGGATCTGAGGTTTTAAAGATGTACAGGGTCGTTGGTTGCGGCAGCAAGAGCGGCCCGGGTGGAGGTAGCCGCAGTGAACGTTGCAGCAGAGGAACAAGGCCCAGAGACAGCCATCTTAGAGTTTTCCCCCTTGCTGGCAAAGCCAATTTCTGGAACTTTTTCCTCCCTTTGGGAGAAACGACCTCTTCGACCCCGTCGTCTGGGAGTTGCAGAGATGAGTCAAGCACATTTAATATTAGCCAGTTGGAGGAGCTCATGGCTGGACAGGCCTGGGCGCATGATTCCCAGAATTTGAGCGTCTGAAAATGGTCCCACTTGTGTGAGGGAATTGCATTTTTGTGCCTAGTTTATAGTCTACAAGGTAAATAGGTGAATGATGTTCCGCACATGGCCAAGAGGAAAGAGCTGAAGAAAGAAGATGCTGTGCTAATATGTTTTTATTCATTACCACTATGCCCATAGATTTGGAAACAAAGTGAATTATGTTATGGATGAAGTTAAATGAGCCTTCAGACCAGCCTTCCTGAATGAACTTCTGTAAACTACATGAAATCAAATAAAAAATTATATGAAATTGTATTTGTTTCGTGCCGAATACAACAGGTGTAGTAGACCTTACTGTGAAATGCTTACTTAACCAACAATGACGTTTTAAGAAAATATAGTTTTTAAAATATTTACTAAATGAACTAATGAACACAGTAACATAACAATATACAGTGGGGCAAAAAAGTATTTAGTCAGCCACCAATTGTGCAAGTTCTCCCACTTAAAAAGATGAGAGAGGCCTGTAATTTTCATCATAGGTACACTTCAACTATGACAGACAAAATGAGAAAAAAAATCCAGAAAATCACATTGTAGGATTTTTTATGAATTTATTTACAAATTATGGTGGAAAATAAGTATTTGGTCACCTACAAACAAGCAAGATTTCTGGCTCTCACAGACCTGTAACTTCTTCTTTAAGAGGCTCCTCTGTCCTCCACTCGTTACCTGTATTAATGGCACCTGTTTGAACTTGTTATAAAAGACACCTGTCTACAACCTCAAACATTCACACTCAACTCCAATATGGCCAAGACCAAAGAGCTGTCAAAGGATACCAGAAACAAAATTATAGACCTGCACCAGGCTGGGAAGACTGAATCTGCAATAGGTAAGCAGCTTGGTTTGAAGAAATCAACTGTGGGAGCAACAATTAGGAAATGGAAGACATACAAGACCACTGATAATCTCCCTCGATCTGGCGCTTCACGCAAGATCTCACCCCGTGGGGTCAAAATGATCACAAGAATGGTGAGCAAAAATCCCAGAACCACACGGGGGGTCCTAGTGAATGACCTTCAGAGAGCTGGGACCAAAGTAACAAAGCCTACCATCAGTAACACACTACGCCGCCAGGAACTCAAATCCTGCAGTGCCAGACGTGTCCCCCTGCTTAATCCAGTACATGTCCAGGCCCGTCTGAAGTTTGCTAGAGAGCATTTGGATGATCCAGAAGAAGATTGGGAGAATGTCATATGGTCAGATGAAACCAAAATAGAACTTTTTGGTAAAAACTCAACTCGTCGTGTTTGGAGGACAAAGAATGCTGAGTTGCGTCCAAAGAACACCATACCTACTGTGAAGCATGGGGGTGGAAACATCATGCTTTGGGTCTGTTTTTCCGCAAAGGGACCAGGACGACTGATCCGTGTAAAGGAAAGAATGAATGGGGCCATGTATCGTGAGATTTTGCCCTTCCATCAGCAAGGGCATTGAAGATGAAACGTGGCTGGGTCTTTCAGCATGACAATGATCCCAAACACACCGCCCGGGCAACGAAGGAGTGGCTTCGTAAGAAGCATTTCAAGGTCCTGGAGTGCCCTAGCCAGTCTCCAGATCTCAACCCCATAGAAAATCTTTGGAGGGAGTTGAAAGTCCGTGTTGCCCAGCAACAGCCCCAAAACATCACTGCTCTAGAGGAGATCTGCATGGAGGAATGGGCCAAAATACCAGCAACAGTGTGTGAAAACCTTGTGAAGACTTACAGAAAACGTTTGACCTCTGTCATTGCCAACAAAGGTTATATAACAAAGTATTGAGATAAACTTTTGTTATTGACCAAATACTTATTTTCCACCATAATTTGCAAATAAATTCATTAACAATCCTACAATGTGATTTTCTGGATTTTTTTCTCATTTTGTGAAGTGTACCTATGATTTTCATTTTGTTGAAGTGCACCTATGATGAAAATTACAGGCCTCTCTCATCTTTTTAAGTGGGAGAAGTTGCACAATTGGTGGCTGACTAAATACTTTTTTGCCCCACTGTACATGGGGTACCGGTACCAAGTCAATGTGCGGGGTACAGGTTGGTCGAGCCTTTTGCTCCTTGCCATGCGGTAGCAGAGAGAACAGTCTGTGTCTTGGGTGACTGGAGTCTTTGACAATTTTTGTGGCCTTCCTCTGACACTGCCTGGTATAGAGGTCCTGGATGGCAGGAAGCTTGGCCCCAGTGATGTACTGGACCATATGGCCTACGCACTGAATAAGTGTTGTCGTGCCCTCTTCGCGACTGTCTTGGTGTGTTTGGTACATGATATTTTGTTGGTGAGGTGGGCACCAAGGAACTTGAAGCTCTCGACTCGCTCCACTACAGCCCCGTCGATGAGAATGGAGGTGTGTTCGGCCCTCCTTTTCCTGTAGTCCAAGATCAGCTCCTTTGTCTTGCTCACATTGAGGGAAAGGTTGTTGTCCTGGCATCACACTGCCAGGTCTCTAATCTCCTCCCTATAGGCTGTCTCATTGTTGTCGGTGATCAGGCCTACCGCCGTTGTGTCGTCAGCAAACTTAATGATGGTGTTGGAGCCGTGCTTGGCCACGCAGTTGTGGGTGAACAGCGTGTACAGGAGGAGACTGAGCAGGCACCCCTGAGGGGCCCCCGTGTTGAGGATCAGCGTTGCAGATATGTTGTTGCCTACCTGTGCCACCTGGGGGGCGGCCCATAAGGATGTCCAGGATCCAGTTGCAGAGGGAGGTGTTCAGTCCCAGGATCCTTAGCTTAGTGATGAGCTTTGTGGGCACTATAGTGTTTAACGCTGAGCTGTATTCAATGAACAGCATTCTCACATAAGTGCAATTGAGATTGTGTCATCTGTGGATCTGTTGGGGCTGTATGGGAATTTGAGTGGGTTTAGGGTTTCCGGGATGATGGTGTTGAACTGTACTGAACTATGGGCATATGAATACACCCCTAGACTGTTTGTCTCTTGCTGTTGTCACAACGCGGTAGGAGATATGGGCTAGGACACGTCTTGACAGGCACGCCGCTACCCCAAGCCAGGCAGAAGCCACAGAGGCCACGCAAATCAGGACTTTTTTCGAGTCACTTCAACACCTTTTCCACATGACATGTCATGCTCCTCAAGGGCCTAGCAGAAGCCGTCACATAGGCAGAGTGCTGCTTTGGCATCCTAGAGGGGGATTTGTTCCATGCTGTCGACTGTCTCTAATATAGAATCCCAACACTGACTCATCATCATCATCAACTCTATGATATTAGAACACAGTTTGGTTAACAGGACTCTCATTAGATTAATTTAATCCAATTATGCATATACAGTATAGTTTACGTCGCTCAGAGAGATGTAAAGGCCATGTATAGAAATGATGGGACTGGCTCCATGGCCAGTCGTCTGTACAGTCAATGGTGTTTCTGTGATGTTGAGGTTTGTTTTTCACAGTGGTGTCCCCTATTGTTTTACCAATCAGTCCTGTGAGTCATCCTGCTCTTGGATCAGTATCGCTACTCCTTTTGTAGGACGTGAGGTTTTAGTGTCAGCTTATATGAGTAACGTTTCACAGAATCATATTATGAGTAACGTTTCACAGAATCATATTATGAGTAACGTTTCACAGAATCATATTATCAGTAACGTTTCACAGAATCATATTATGAGTAACGTTTCATAGAATCATATTATGAGTAACGTTTCACAGAATCATATTATGAGTAACGTTTCACAGAATCATATTATGAGTAACGTTTCACAGAATCATATTATGAGTAACGTTTCGCAGAATCATATTATGAGTAACGTTTCGCAGAATAATATTATGAGTAACGTTTCGCAGAATCATATTATGAGTAACATTTCACAGAATCATATGAGTAACGTTTCACAGAATCAATTTACTTCCTGACTGAAATAAGCCAGCATGCTACACTGTGAGAGGGAGAGAGAAGAGGGGGTGAGACTGGTGGAGAGAAAAGGAATGAAACATTACTTTAAAGGGAAAGACAGGAGTGATAGAAGGAGATATAGCTGGTTCCTAGGGGAGCATAACATCACAAGTCTCCCAGTGTGATGTGTCCAGACATCAGGAGAGGAGTGGCTGTGCTTGTCAGTGTCTCAGAGGTTAATTATGTCTGACTCCACTGCGTGTGCGTACGTGTGTGTACATGTGGCTTTGTACATGTGTGTGTAATCAACCCCTTTGTTCCACTGCTTGTATCTGGGAGGAGAACAAAGACAGTGACTTTCCTTAAGAGCTGGAGGAACACGAAAGCCTGTTATTAGAGGGGTCTGTAAGTATTAGCATTAGCACTGTGACACGTCCTCTCTGCTGTGTCAGTATCAGAGCAGGCCCTGTGTCCCATGCTGAGGCCTGTCACTGAACAGGGGACAAATTGGTCTGTTAGGATGGCCCCTGTTCACCTCCTACCCATGTCCTTGTCCGTCAACACCACAGACTTCTGCCTGGTTTTGGAGTGTTTTTAGTGGTGGTGGTGGAGCTTTAGAAAGCGGACCCTCAGGCACAGAGGCACTGTCCCAGACACACTACACAGGCTCCATGCTGTGAACACTGCCTAACCCCATCCAGCTGAGCTCTTTTTCTCTCAATGTAGCCTACACTTTATCTTATTTTGTCTTTTTATTTATCTGTTTTCTCGTGCCATCCTTTTCCCCCAATCTCTCCTGCTGTCTGTCTGTCTGTCTCTCTCTCTTATAACTCTGTCTGCTCTTTCTGTCTGTCTGTATGTTTGTTTGTGTCATCTCACTCGCTCTTCCTTTATCACGTATAAATATACCCTGTATATTACCATGCTGTAATATAACCAATCGATAAGGATTCAAAACCTTGTGTCTAGTCTCAGTGGGTGTCTAATCCATTGCCTCGTACTCTGATCACAATATCACTTTCCCCACCAGTCGCTCCACCTTAAACATCCCGCTCCTGAAATGGCCTCATAAAAGAAGACCTTCATGTTCAATTAAGTCTGTGACACGTGTTATTAAAGCGGGTGGCTGACACCTGCCCTGTACCCTCGTTATGCTGCTGCCTGCTGCTGAATCTGACTGCCGCTGCCTGCCTGGCTCATAATTGAGCAAGGCAGCCATTAATCTTATTCCAATTCCCCTCCTTAAGGAGAGGAGCGATCTCCCTGGCTGTGGATCAGGCCCTAATCAGGTCCTTGTTAGCCCCAGACCACGTTGTCTTTGGACCAGACCCAGGCAGGGAGCTTCACAGTGGAGGTCAGTCTAGGCCAGTCATTAATGGGTTTTAGGGATGGAGAGAGCCATCCGGATAGTTGGCCACTGGATGACTCATCCCTACCGATGGGGATCTAGTCATGTTGTGAATGTACAGTAGGCAGAGGTCAGATAAGTTGGTAAGCATTGTAATGGGGTTTGTGCAGTCTGCTGGTGTTCAGTTAGTGGGTTTGTCCATGTAAGAGGCTTAGGAAGGAGATGAGTTTAGCTTTGAGAGCTGGGGCAGTGACTGCTATCAAAGCACTCTGTTAGTGACTTATGCTCTAACTTCAAGATTAAGTGAAGAGTTGTGAAATGTTAAACAGCTTAGTGAATTATTGTGGTAATTGAATTGAAAGAAGAAGAAACCCAACTATCTTTGAAGAGATTTTCTTAGAGATGTGCTTTTTCTGCCATACTGTGCTCCTGCTCTCTTGCTGAGTTTTGGAGACATTTCTCAGCTCTCTGGAGCAGTGCTCTTGTCTCTGTCAAGGATATGTCAGAGACATCCTTAGACTTTAGAAATGCAAACTCTGCTCTGCTGAAGATTAAGAGACTTTGCCAAAAGCGTCAGAGGGGTTTGGCACTGCCAGTCGTGACAATGCCCTACTTTGAAAAAAAAGAGAGAGAGAGGAATCTGTGCCATGCGTGGTGCCATCCTCTAGTCAAGATAACTTTGAACTAGTTCCAAGATGAAGTGATCTGTGTCAGGGGCCCGTTGTGAATGTGCCCTTCATATCCTCACTGGCCCAAATTAATAGGCTTTCTGCCTGAGAACTCTTCAAAGCAATTTATTATAATCACTATCTTTCATTAGTGAACTGTGGTTATACTATGATTATGACTTATTGGGTAGAGGCGTGTATTCTTCAAAAGATTGCCCTGGGTTTCGAGTTAATGTATTACTTATTAGTACAATATATTCATATATACAGTAGTCATGCCCATATGAAATCTATTCATATGTTCCTTTTACATCGGCTTCCTATGGTGGCAAATGGGTCACCCACCGAACTGTTTAATACTGTTGTAATTATGTTTAATCTAAAGCTATTAGTATGGCTTACTCCTCCTTAGTGTCAAGTGCCCCATGGGTTATTTGGTACTGAACTGGTCCTAAGAGTCAACAGCATATTGCCAAATGATGATCTGTGTACCCTTTGATATTGGGAACCCTTTGCAGGAACCCTATAATAGAATATACACTGAGTGTACAAAATATTAAGAACACCTTTTTAATATTGAGATGCACTCCCTTTTGCCCTCAGAACAGCCTCAATTCGTAAGGGCATGGTCTACAAAGTGCCGAACGTGTTCCGTAGGGATGCGGGCCCATGTTGACTCCAATGCTCTTGAAACACATGGGAAATTGTTGAGCGTCAAAAACCCAGCAGCGTTGCAGTTCTTGACACAAACCGGTGTGCCTGCCACCTACTACCATACCCCGTTCAAAGGCACTTACATCTTCTGTCTTGTCCATTCACCCTCTGAATGGCACACATACGTAGTTCATGTCTCAATTGTCTTAAAGCTTAACAGTCCTTCTTTAACCTGTCTCCCCCCCTTCATCGACACTGATTGAAGTGGATTTAACAGGTTACATCAATAAGGGATCATAGCTTTCACCTGGTCAGTCTGTCATGGAAAGAGCAGTTGTTTCTAATGTTTTGTACACTCAGTGTATGCTAGTAATAATACAGTGATGCAATGTGTTCATATACAGATTGTTGATCTACGGCCAGTACTGCAGCCACATGGAGAATGCCCAGAAGATACTGGATGAGCTCATCGCCACGCGGGAGGACGTTAAGATGAAAGTCGAGGTGCAGTAACCACACAAACACACATATCCCTCCGCCTCCCTTACCACCCATCTGGCATCTGCTCAAAATTGGCGCAAAGTTGATTCACAACCAGCCATGGTGTTTTGAATCATGACATTTTACTATGATAGTTTGGCTTCCATCTAAACCTACTGTACTGCAGTTGGACAAACAGCAATGGTCTGCAGTGAAAGATCTGATAAACCTGGAATCCCCAGCTGGCCCAAATCATGGACCACTGCTGGCCAAGCCATGCTGCTGGGTTGACCCAGCTCTAGTACTGTAGTTTACAGTGCATTCCCTTTTCCACATGTTGTTACATTACAGCCTTATTCTAAAATGGATTAAATAAATGTTTTGCCTCATCAATCTAAAAGCTGCCGCGGTCATCCCCCTCTTCTACGGGGGTGACACTCTAGACCCAAACTGTTATAGACCAATATCCATCCTGCCCTGCCTTTCTGAAGTCTTTGAAAGCCAAGTCAATAAACAGATCACTGACCATTTTGAATCCCACCGTACCTTCTCCGCTGTGCAATCCGGTTTCCGAGCTGGTCACGGGTGTACCTCGGCCACGCTCAAGGTACTAAACGATATCATAACCGCCATCGATAAAAGACAGTACTGTGCAGCTGTCTTCATCGACCTGGCCAAGGCTTTCGACTCTGTCAATCATTGTATTCTTATTGGCAGACTCAATAGGCTTGGTTTCTCAAATGACTGCCTCGCCTGGTTCACCAACTACTTCTCAGACAGAGTTCAGTGTGTCAAATCGGAGGGCCTCACTACTCTGGACGGTTCTAAGTTAGAATATGTGGACAAGTACAAATACCTAGGTGTCTGGCTAGACTGTAAACTCTCCTTCCAGACACATATTAAACATCTCCAAATCAAAATAGAATCTAGAATCGGCTTCCTATTTCGCAACAAAGTCTCCTTCTCTCACGCCGCCAAACATACCCTTGTAAAACGGACTATCTTACCGATCCTTGACTTCGGCGATGTCATTTACAAAATAGCTTCCAATACTCTACAACTTTCCCGAAGTGGATCCTGTGTTTTGCCCACCACCCAGGACAATGGATCAGATCCCAGCCGGCGAACCAAAACAACGGCGCCGTAAAAGACACAGCGGCCTTCTGGTTAGGCTCCTGAGACGGGCACGACGCGTACCCGCTCCCGAGCATACTACTCGCCAATGTCCATTCTCTTGACAACAAGGTTGATGAAATGGGTAGCATTCCAGAGAGACATAAGAGACTGTAACGTTCTTTGCTTCACGGAAACATGGCTCACTCGAGACACGCTATTGGAGTCGGTACAGCCAGCTGGTTTCTTCACGCATCGCGCCGACAGAAACAAGCATCTTTCTGGTAAGAAGAGGGGTGCGGGGGTATGCCTTATGATTAACGAGACGTGGTGTCATCATTACAACATACAGGAACTCAAGTACTTCTGTTCACCTCACAATCAAATGTCGACCGCATTATCTACCAAGAGAAATCTCTTCGATTATCATCACAGCCGCATATATTCCCCCCCAAGCAGACACATCGACGGCCCTGAATGAACTTTATTTGACTCTATGTAAACTGGAAACCACATATCCTCAGCCTGCATTCATTGTAGACCCTGGGTCTCGACCCCGCCCTGTGCAACCAGGTACTGGACTTCCTGAAGGACCGCCCCCAGGTGGTGAGGGTAGGTAACAACATCCCACCCCGCTGATCCTCAACACTGGGGCCCCACAAGGGTGCATTCTGAACCCTCTCCTGTACTCCCTGTTCACCCACGACTGTGTGGCCATGCACGCCTCCAACTTAATCATCAAGTTGGAGGCGTCAAGTCAGACGACACTACAGTGGTAGGCTTGATTATCAACAACGACGAGACGGCCTACAGGGAGGAAGTGAGGGTCCTCGGAGTATGGTGTCAGGAAAATAACCTCACATGCAATGTCAACAAAACAAAGGAGATGATCGTGGACTTCAGGAAACAGCAGAGGGAGCACCCCCCTATCCACATTGACGGGACAGTAGTGGAGAGGGTAGTATGTTTTAAGTACCTCGGAGTACACATTACAGACAAACTGAATTGGTCCACCCGCACAGACAGCGTGGTAAAGAACGCACAGCAGTGCCTCTTCAACCTCAGGAGGCTGAAGAAATTTGGCTTGTCACCAAAAGCACTAACAAACTTTTACAGATGCACAACCGAGAGCATCCTGTCGGGCTGTATCACCGCCTGGTACGGCAACTGCTTCGCCCACAACCATAAGGCTCTCCAGAGGGTAGTGAGGTCTGCACAATGCATCACCGGGGGCAAACAAAACTTGTTAGGTTAGATTACTCGTTGGTTATTACTATATTGTTGGAACTAGAAGCACAAGCATTTCACTACACTCGCATTAACATCTGCTAACCATGTGTATGTGACAAATAAAATAAAATGTGTTTTGATTTGAATTGGATAAGGAGCAGAGTCATCCATCCAAGAGAGAGAGAGAGACATCAGTATTCAGCATCTACTGGGTTACGATGGCTCATGGTCTGTCTCAATGCATTACAATGCAGCTGTATGGCTTGTTGTTTTTCTTAATAAAAAAGGAGATTGTTATGGCTATTATTCAGACAGAGGGACGAATGTGTTCTTTATTACTCATACAGTAAAGGAATATCCATATCAGTATGAATGTCCTGATGTAGATGTTAACTAAGGGGTAAGGACAGACAGGGATTTGATACCTTTTAATACGCTGTTGATACTGTTGTTGGAAGGCACAATTGTAGCAAAGTGGTGTAGTGATATTGTGAAATTACAGAATGTGTATTACAGTATCAGAATGTGTACACTTTGGCTGCTCTTGTAGATATGAACTGTGAAATGTATGATGTTTCTTGTTGTTGTTGTAGGAGTGCACTATGAAGGTGCAAGAGGGCAAGTTCAAGCTCCAGGACCTGCTGGTAGTGCCCATGCAGCGGGTTCTCAAGTACCACCTCCTACTTAAGGTAAGGTGCATCGCAAACCTAAACTCAGCAAAAAAATAAACATCTTCTCACTGTCAACTGCGTATATTTTCAGCAAACTTAACATGTGTAAATATTTGTATGAACATAACAATATTCAACAACTGAGACATAAACTGAAGAAGTTCCACAGACATGTGACTAACAGAAATTGAATAATGTGTACCTGAACAAAGGGGGGGTCAAAATCAAAAGTAACTGTCAGTATCTGGTGTGGCCACCAGCTGCATTAAGTACTGCAGTGCATCTCCTCCTCATGGACTACACCAGATTTGCCTGTTCTTGCTGTGAGATGTTACCCCACTCTTCCAGCAAGGCACCTGCAAGATCTCTGACATTTCTAGGGGGAATGGCCCTAGCCCTCACCCTCTGATCCAACAGGTACCAGACGTGCTCAATGGGATTGAGATTCGGTCTCTTTGCTGCCAATGTCAGAACACTGACATTCCTGTTTTGCAGGAAATCACACACAGAATGAGCAGTATGGCTGGTGGCATTGTCATGTTGGAGGGTCATGTCAGGAATAGCCTGCAGGAAGGGTACCACATGACGGAGGAGGATGTCTTCCCTGTAACGCACAGCATTGAGATTGCCTGCAATGACAACAGCTGAGTCCTATGATGCTGTGACACACCGTCCCAGAACATGACGGACCCTCCACCTCCAAATCGATCCCGCTCCAGAGTACAGGCCTCGGTGTAACGCTCATTCCCTCGACGATAAACACAAATCGGACCATCACCCCTGGTGAGACAGTGAAGAACACTTTTTTTGCCAGTCCTGTCTGGTCCAGTGACGGTGGGTTTGTGCCCATAGGCGACGTTGTTGACGGTGATGTCTGGTGAGGACCTGCCTTACAACAGGCCTACAAGCCTCTCTCAGCCTATTGCGAACAGTCTTAGCAATGATGGAGGGATTGTGCATTCCTGGTGTAACTCGGGCAGTTGTTGTTGCCATCCTGTATCTGTCCCGCAGGTGTGATGTTTGGATGTACCGATCCTGTGTAGGTGTTTTTACACGTGGTCTGCCACTGCGAGGACGTTCAGCTGTCCGTCCTGTCTCCCTGTAGTGCTGTTTTAGGCGTCTCACAGTACAGACATGGCAATTTATTGCCCAGTCCTTATGCCTCCTTACAGCATGCCTAAGGCACGTTCACGCAGATGAGCAGGGACCCTGTGTATCTTTGTTTTGGTGTCAATAGAAATGCATCTTAATTGCCTACTGTCTGTAAGCTGTTAGTGTCTTAATGACCGTTCCACAGGTGCATGTTCATTAAATGTTTATGGTTCATGAACAAGCATGGGAAACCGTGTTTAAACCCTTTACAATGAAGATCTGTGAAGTTATTTGGATTTTTACGAATTATGTTTGAAAGACAGGGTCCTGAAAAAGGTCAAACATTTTTTTGCTGGTTTACATTACAACTTATGCCAGCCAGACATTTTTCAAGACAATATGAACATCATGAGATTTTCTTAGTATAGCTGTTGAATATTCTAGGTATTTTTCTTGGTATAGCTGTTGAATATGCTAGGTATTTTTCTTGGTATAGCTGTTGAATATTCTAGATGTTTTTCTTGGTATAGCTGTTGAATATGCTAGGTATCTTTCTTGGTGTAGCTGTTGAATATTCTAGATGTTTTTCTTGGTATAGCTGTTGAATATTCTAGGTATTTTTCTTGGTATAGCTGTTGAATATTCTAGGTGTTTTTCTTAGTATAGCTGTTGAATATGCTAGCTATTTTTCTTGGTATAGCTGTTGAATATTCTAGGTATTTTTCTTGGTATAGCTGTTGAATATGCTAGGTATCTTTCTTGGTATAGCTGTTGAATATTCTAGATGTTTTTCTTGGTATAGCTGTTGAATATTCTAGGTATTTTTCTTGGTATAGCTGTTGAATATTCTAGGTGTTTTTCTTAGTATAGCTGTTGAATATGCTAGCTATTTTTCTTGGTATAGCTGTTGAATATTCTAGGTATTTTTCTTGGTATAGCTGTTGAATATTCTAGGTGTTTTTCTTGGTATAGCTGTTGAATATGCTAGGTATTTTTCTTGGTATAGCTGTTGAATATTCTAGGTGTTTTTCTTGGTATATGCTAGGTATTTGTCTTGGTATAGCTGTTGAATATGCTCGGTGTTTTTCTTGGTATAGTTGTTGAATATTGTAGGTATCTTTCTTGGTATAGCTGTTGAATATGCTCAGTGTTTTTCTTGGTATAGCTGTTGAATATTCTAGGTATTTTTCTTGGTATAGCTGTTGAATATGCTAGGTATTTTTCTTGGTATAGCTGTTGAATATGCTAGGTATCTTTCTTGGTATAGCTGTTGAATATGCTAGGTATTTTTCTTGGTATAGCTGTTGAATATTCTAGGTATCTTTCTTGGTGTAGCTGTTGAATATACATCTTGGTGTCCCTTTGTTTCCCCCTCATCCCATTCCTCTACAAGGCCCTGTGTCTCTGGGTCTCTATGCCCACCCACATGGATTAAACATGCAGACTGTGTGGCCAGTACGCACAGAGACCCAACGGAGCCTTCTTCCAGGAACCCATAGTAGTCATGTTAGTAAAAACAAGCTGGTCAGGCTGTCTGATTCAAAACACAATGAATTAACTAGCCAGCTCAATAATGAATGAGGTGGGTTTAGTCGGAGACATGGGTATGGAGATAGTAGAGGTGAGCAGAGTTCATGGCAGGTGATGATGGGTGGACTGCAGTGAGTGGTTTTTCAACTCAGACTGGACTGACTGACTGACTGGCTGAATGGCCTGCAGGACTTCAAGAGAAGAGAAACCCTGTTCAAATCAGCCATGCTGTAATCATATTACATGCAGCCCATTTCACTGCTTCCCATAGCTTTGTAGGAAAGGATTAATATGCTGTGGCCTCAGGGCATTCAACTGATAGTGTGTGTGTGTGTGTGTGTGTGTGTGTGTGTGTGTGTGTGTGTGTGTGTGTGTGTGTGTGTGTGTGTGTGTGTGTGTGTGTGTGTGTGTGTGTGTGTGTGTGTGTGTGTGTGTGTGTGTGTGTGTGTGTGTGTGTGTGTGTGTAAGCCTTAGCATATTTCCTTCATGACCTGGGTGTTGCAGATTCCACTGTGATGAAGACATATCTGGTCTTTGTCAGAATTACACGGTACACAGCTCATATCATACTGTATACTGTAGCAAATCATTCTGTTTTCAATGAAGCAGCCAGCAGGCCTCAACTCACCAACAGACTCATCTTACATCTTACACCATCACTCTCATATTATCTCCCCACGCTCCTATAAACTGCTGTCAGTTGTAAGATCACATGCTGTGTATGTACATATGTTCCACTCGTGCTGTGCCTCTGAGAGGCAGAGAGAATAGATGTGTGCTGGCCTAAAATAACCCTCATTGTTTGCAGCAGCATTCATATTTTTTTGAAAAACGCACAGATTTTCTCATTAAGTATTCACTGTATTTATGCAGTAAAACACATTTTGAGGTGGCGATGTTAAGTGAGAGTTCATACAAGTTACATGAGTGTAACTTACAGGGAGTTGATATGTTTCTCTCCGCGGTGTGTGGCTGTCATACTGAGTTATGTCAATGTTTTGTAGAGTGTGTGGTGTATTTTGGTATAGTGTGCTCCACTGATGGAATGTAACATTCTCTTACAGGAGTTGGTGAGTCATTCAACTGACCGACCTGAGAGACAGCAGCTCAAGGAGGCGTTGGAGGCCATGCAGGTGTGTGTGTGTGTTTGTATGTGTGTGTGTGTGCACGTTTGTGACGTTATTCCGGATATGATCATTGATGACATTTTTCTATTCATTCAGAAGAGTGCTTGGGAGCATTGGGAAAAAGGTTCTATTGTAGCTCTAACCCGGGCAAGATATAATAGATTTTGTTCAGATGTACTGGTGTACTGGTGTAAAACAATGCATCTCTGTCTCTGAAGGACCTGGCTATGTACATCAATGAAGTGAAGAGAGACAATGAAACCTTGAAGAAGATTAGTGAATTCCAGAACTCCATCGAAAACCTTGTAAGTAACTCTGATTGCTGTAAATGACAGTACTTTTCTACAATCAGCACTGATGTTTCATCGATAAGGAATTTTGAACCCTTTTGAGATTTATTGAGCATCAGTTGCCCGTCCCTCTGACACGTTGCTCAACATCTCTCGGTGGACGGCCTGGAACATTTCTTCTCTCTCTCTCTCTCTCTCTCTCTCTCTCTCTCTCTCTCTCTCTCTCTCTCTCTCTCTCTCGCTCTCGCTCTCTCTTTCTCCTCTCTCTGCTTATCTCATCCCTCGCTTTACCTGTCCCACTCATCTGCAATTATCATGTCTCTAATAAATCATTTATTCTCCCAGAGCGTGAGCAGACAGGCTTTTTAAGTCTCCACGAATCCCAAACTAAAGTGTGTCGCACAAGGCAGTGTTAAGTCTAACAGCAGCTGGCTTTTAATGGCCTTAATATGTGTTTTAAGTGAAGCCTTAGGGATAGAGAGCTACAGGCTGCTACTTCAGATATGTCTATACGTCTGTATGCCCATTGTGTCCCGGACAAGATATAACTGTCAGATCTAATGACACATTCTGAAGGGGGTCATACGGTCAGAGGTGGAATACTCATGAATGTCAATGTTATGATAGCAGAATTAAATGACTCTCACATTTCCCATTTGGACATCTTGATGTTTAATATATCAGAAGTCAGTTCAGCGCCTTGGGCGATGGGAAACTTAATTCAATGAGATTGAACCAGGTTAGATGAATAATTAATAACGTTGAGTAAAGTACACAACAGTGTGCTGCTCTCTCATCCATACCTACTGTTTATACTACCACTCTTATTGACCACTGGGGAAACCCGAGATGTACAGCATCAGATTAACCCTGGCATGTGTATGTGGCCTAAGCAGCAGGTCAAACTGGAGGAGTATGGCAGGCCAAAGATAGATGGAGAGCTCAAGGTGTCCTCCATAGTCAACCGGACAAAGCAGGACCGGTGAGTAGTCAAACCTCGCTATGAAAGCCAGACTTACTGAATGTGTGGTACTGAGGGAATGTGGTTAATGAGGTCATAAACAGACTTAGTATTGGAGAACACGTGTTCAGCGCTCTAACAGGTGTTTTACGCTTCGTTTCCCAAGGTACATATTCCTGTTTGATAAAGTGGTCATAGTGTGCAAGCGGAAAGGCTACTGCTATGAACTGAAGGAGATCATTGAGCTGCAGTCGTACAAAATGTCTGACGACCCCATGAACAACAGGGACATGAAGAAGGTAGGCAGCAGCGTTGAGCACTTTAAAACGAGGGACGCACAATTTCCCTCAACAGCCTGCTGAAGGAACACGCTCGGCCCAGGTTCTGCAATATTTTAGCAAAGATTACAAATGGTGTCCTTGAGGTAGAATTGCGGTGACGGTAATTTCAGATAAGCGAGCTCATGTGTAATGCATTAAAAGTGTCAGATCTGTATGCATTGTGCAAGCCTATGCTCTGAAGAACATGTACATGAAATGAATACTGCTGTGTGCATTTTCCACCAATCTAACCATTCTTTTGAATCTGCATGTGTGGTCGTGTGCATGTGTGGTCGTCTGCATGTGTGGTCGTGTGCATGTGTGGTCGTTTGCATGTGTGATTGTGTGCATGTGTGGTCGTGTGCATGTGTGGTCGTGTGCATGTGTGGTCGTGTGCATGTGTAACTCAATCTTCTCTGGTGTGTTTCTCTTTGCATGCTTACCAGTCGAGTGGAAAAATGGTAAGCTGAAGCAATCCTTAACTCATCTTCTCATTGCAGCTAGTGTGTGTGTGTGTGTGTGTGTGTGTGTGTGTGTGTGTGTGTGTGTGTGTGTGTGTGTGTGTGTGTGTGTGTGTGTGTGTGTGTGTGTGTGTGTGTGTGTGTGTGTGTGTGTGTTTGTGTTTGTTTGGGTTATGCCATGATTGCATGTGCACCCACTGGCTATGTGATTCTCTTACGCTTTTGTCAGATGCATTCCCAAGCATGAACAGTATCTCTTGGTTAGCTCCAAAGGGAATGTGTAGGTTATAAAAATGACATTTTATTAGTATACATCATTGTGTAGGTGAAGTTGTTACAACCCTCCCAAATGTCCGTCCCCACCCAGTGGTGTAAAGTAAAAATAATTTAAAGTCGTTTTTTGGAGTACCTGTACTATTTATATATTTTTTACATTTTTAGTGGCGCGGTGGTCTCAGTCACTGCATCTCAGTGCAAGAGGCGTCACTGCAGTCCCTGGTTCGAATCCAGACTGCATCACATCCGGCTGTGATTGGGAGTCCCATAGGGCGGCGCACAATTGGCACAGCGTCGTCCGGGTTTGGCCGGGGTAGGGCGTCATTATAAATAAGAATTTTTCTTAACTGACTTGCCTAGTTAAATAAAGGTTCAATTTTTTTAAATCCTGAAGAAAATAATGTACTTTATACTCCATACATTTTCCCTGACATCCAAATGTACTCGTTAAATTTTGAATGGCTAGCAGAACAGGAAAATGGTCCAATTCACACAGTTATCAAGAGAACATTCCTGGTCATCCCTACTGCCTCTGGCGGACATACTAAACACACCTGCTTTGTTTGTCAATTATTCAATTAAAAAAACTAAAGAATATGCCATCTGGTTTGCTTAATAAAAGGAATTTGAAATGATTTATACTTTTGAAACTCAAGTATATTTAAAACCAAATACTTCTAGACATTTACTCAAGTAGTATTTTAATGGATGACTGTCACTTTTACTTGAGTCATTTTCTATTAAGGTGTCTTTACTTTTACTCAAGTATGACAATTGGTTACTTTTCCCACCACTGCTCTCCTCCACTCTCTCCATCAATGCCTCTGTTTCTTTCTTTCGTCCATCGCTTCCTCATCCTCTCGTTCTCTGCAGTGGTCCTATGGCTTCTACCTGATCCACCTGCAAGGGAAGCAGGGTTTCCAGTTCTTCTGTAAAACAGAGGACACCAAGAGGAAATGGATGGAGCAGTTTGAGATGGCCATGTGAGTACAGTAGTAGGGCTACTGTAGCAATATACATCACCGTGGATCTTTTAGACGAATAGGATCCATTTCAAACTCGCTATGTGTATTTCCTCCAATCCTGAAGGTCAAACATCAAGCCGGAGAAAGCCACGGCCAATCAGCACAACTTCCAGATGCACACGTTTGAGAAGGACACCAACTGCCGAGCCTGCAAGATGCTGCTGAGGTGAGACTTGGAAAAATCCGCAGGGACTCCTGCTATGTACCTGTACACCTACATCAGATCGTTCACGTGGCCTTATCATGCGTTTTGTTGACGGAAGACATCACTGTTTTTCAATGGGATGTTAGTGGTACTTACTGATGCTACACACTTAATGTGTTATGCAGCCTTTTGAGGCTGCCAGCCTCAATAAGCTCCCTGGATGACAAATCAGTCAGCCTTTGCGTCTGTTTGCTTTGACTGACAGCTAAAACATGCACGCACACCTTTCCAAAGCCAACCATTACAGTCGGCATGCGTATAGGTTGACAATGTGAGGACATTTGGAGACGCAGGAAACACACACCTGTTTGGGCGAGGTGCTGGCTAGCGGAGTGGAACACGTGGAAAAGAAAAGGAGAGCCTCACACTCTAGGAGCTCAGATGCAATAATGTAATAACCTCATAACCCGCGTTTCGACAGACAAGCTGTCTTCATCAGGGACAATGTGAGTGCAGCTCTAGAACTACGCTGTGAAGTTTACAACTATCACTGCCACTACCACACTACCACCTCTGTTACAGTGGCTGTCTACACTCTATACTTGATGCAATATATTGACCCAAAAACGGCATAGTAGCGGCACTGACCTACATTCCCTCCCCGTCTTGTGGAAAGGACCAGTGTGCTGCTACCACTAGCTGCTAACTGTATAATTGCATCAGTAGCCCCAGTGTATCAGCCTGTGATGTATGGTGTTGGCTATTGGACATGGCAGTGTATACACTGTATTTTACATAGTGCAAGAAGTAATCCACTTAAAAAAGAGTGGACTGTTTACGGTGGATGTAGTAACAGAACATTGAATTCATGTCTATTTAGCCAAGGCTTTTATTTGGGTTAACACAAGTACACAGTGTGGCGCCAAACAGGAATCAAACCTGAAGCTTTTGGAACAACAGTGTATACTAGGAAAGTACTAGCACAGAATCACATACGGTGCATGTTGTGTATTTTATTCAGAGTGGTGTTTAGATAAACACCTGTCCTAGCTGGTCAGGGTTAGGAATGATCATCTCTCTCTGTGTATCTCACTCTCTCCATCTCTCTCTCTGTGTATCTCACTCTCTCTATATCTCCCTCTGTGTATCTCACTCTCTATATCTCTTTCTCTGTGTATCTCACTATCTCTCTCTCTGTGTATCTCACTCTCTCTATATCTCCCTCTGTGTATCTCACTCTCTATATCTCTTTCTCTGTGTATCTCACTATCTCTCTCTCTGTGTATCTCACTCTCTCTATATCTCTCTCTGTGTATCTCACTCTCTCTATCTCTCTCTCTGTATCTCACTCTCTCTCTCTCTCTCTCTCTCTCTCTCTCTCTCTCTCTCTCTCTCTCTCTCTCTCTCTCTCTCTCTCTGTATCTATCTGTGTATCTCACTCTCTCTATCTGTGTATCTCACTCTCTCTATCTCTCTCTCTCTGTATCTCACTCTCTCTATCTCTATCTGTGTATTTCACTCTGTCTATCTCTCTATCTGTGTATCTCACTCTCTCTCTCTCTCTCTCTCTCTCTCTCTCTCTGTATCTCACTCTCTCTCTCTCTGTATCTCTCACTCTCTCTCTCTCTCTCTCCCAGGGGTATATTCTACCAGGGGTATTACTGTTCCCATTGTGGGACTGGAGCGCACAAAGAATGTCTAGAGTGCATCACCATCTGTAAAATAAGTAGGTTTCTCCACCCTCTACTTAACACGTATTCATTACAGTGGTACTACAGAGATATAAGAGGAACTTAAAGTGATGTGTTACTGACTAGTTTCCCTAGATACAGACAGTTCTATGGGACATGCATAACTAGTGAGTTGTACCATGTAGGTGACCATCTGCTCTTTCTCTCTCACATTTTTTCAGATCCACTCGACACAGTGAGTGTTTCACCCTCCCTTAGACATTCAGATTTATCACCTTTTGAAGAATGAAATCTATTGTTTGATGAATTAATTACCATTCTGTTGCTGTATTGGTAACTGATTGATTCATCTGTTTGGTTGTGGAGAACATGAATACTATTAGCTCTTAGAGCTCCCTAATCTTGACACTGTTGCTGTGTTTATCCTTCCCCTTTCAGGAACCTGGACAACCGCCATCGGGTAGGAATGCTGTTCGTACAGGAAATCATATAGCACAGTGTAATTAATGTTAGTCAGTCAGGAGTGCTACAATGTACAATAGACGTTGATAAAGATTGCTCTCAAGCTGTCAAAGTAACTTGAAGTTGGCTGGAATGTGGAGTAGAGCAACAGCTCTCTGCTGCTATCTAGTGGAAGACTACAATGCAAGAGCTGATTGAGTATACTAACACAAGTGATGGAAGTATTGAAATGTTATATGGAGAATTCTGTGCAGTCTCAATAGCCCAAGTGAAGAGTGTTTAGCTTATCTAACTGTATGCATTTTATCCTGGCTCCAGGTCCTAAAATGGTGGCAGTGAGGAACTATCACGGGACGCCTGTTCCTCCAGGGAAGCCTCCGCTCTCCTTCCAGACAGGCGACTTCATCGAGCTGCTGAAGGGGGAACCTGACACCACCTGGTGGGAGGTAAAATCACTCCCTGGCCCCTATAAATACTGACTATAGGTTACACATACACATTCTGATGAGCATGCCCAATGTGCTCCTACATCCAGCCATAGCAACACAGTTGTTGTATATCGACACCTAGTGTCTCTCTCTCCCAGGGAAAGCTTATCCAAACCCAGAAGAGTGGCTTCTTTCCTAACAACTGTGTAAAGCCTTGTTTGGACCCCAAGGTAAAGGACCCCTCACATACACATTCACTCACTCATGACTCTATTTATGAAATCTCTAATGCTGATTTTGTGGTTGTCACCACAGCCTTTGTTCCAGTCCTTCCCCAGCCGGCAGTCCTCAAGGGAAACAGACTACTATGCATACCCATGGTACGACCCTTCACAGACATTTCAAAAGTTGTGATATTCAGTCTAGTTTGCAAGTACCCCTCTCCTCATTTCTCTGTAGTAAATACATTGTATTACTGTGGTATTACTCTGTTAGGACGGCGTATTACTACATTAGGACGGCATATTACTATGTTAGGACAGTGTATTACTACGTTAGGACAGTGTATTACTATGTTAGGACAGCGTATTACTACATTAGGACGGTGTATTACTATGTTAGGACAGTGTATTACTACGTTAGGACAGTGTATTACTACATTAGGACAGCGTATTACTATGTTAGGACGGCGTATTACTATGTTAGGACAGTGTATTATTATGTTAGGACAGTGTATTACTATGTTAGGACAGCGTATTACTACATTAGGACAGCGTAATACTATGTTAGGACGGCGTATTACTACGTTAGGACAGCGTATTACTATGTTAGGACAGTGTATTACTACATTAGGACAGCGTATTACTATGTTAGGACAGTGTATTACTACATTAGGACGGCGTATTACTATGTTAGGACAGCGTATTACTATGTTAGGACAGCGTATTACTATGTTAGGACAGTGTATTACTATGTTAGGACAGCGTATTACTACATTAGGACAGTGTATTACTATATTAGGACAGTGTATTACTACATTAGGACAGTGTATTACTATGTTAGGACAGTGTATTACTATGTTAGGACAGCGTATTACTATGTTAGGACAGCGTATTACTATGTTAGGACAGTGTATTACTATGTTAGGACAGTGTATTACTATGTTAGGACAGCGTATTACTACATTAGGACAGCGTAATACTATGTTAGGACGGCGTATTACTACGTTAGGACAGCGTATTACTATGTTAGGACAGTGTATTACTACATTAGGACAGCGTATTACTATGTTAGGACAGCGTATTACTATGTTAGGACAGTGTATTACTACATTAGGACGGCGTATTACTATGTTAGGACGGCGTATTACTATGTTAGGACAGCGTATTACTATGTTAGGACAGTGTATTACTACATTAGGACAGCGTATTACTATGTTAGGACAGCGTATTACTATGTTAGGACAGCGTATTACTATGTTAGGACAGCGTATTACTATGTTAAGACAGTGTATTACTATGTTAGGACAGTGTATTACTATGTTAGGACAGCGTATTACTATGTTAGGACAGCGTATTACTATGTTAGGACAGTGTATTACTATGTTAGGACAGTGTATTACTATGTTAGGACAGCGTATTACTACATTAGGACAGCGTAATACTATGTTAGGACGGCGTATTACTACGTTAGGACAGCGTATTACTATGTTAGGACAGTGTATTACTACATTAGGACAGCGTATTACTATGTTAGGACGGCGTATTACTATGTTAGGACAGTGTATTACTACATTAGGACGGCGTATTACTATGTTAGGACGGCGTATTACTATGTTAGGACAGCGTATTACTATGTTAGGACAGTGTATTACTACATTAGGACAGCGTATTACTATGTTAGGACAGCGTATTACTATGTTAGGACAGCGTATTACTATGTTAGGACAGCGTATTACTATGTTAGGACAGCGTATTACTATGTTAAGACAGTGTATTACTATGTTAGGACAGCGTATTACTATGTTAGGACAGCGTATTACTATGTTAGGACAGCGTATTACTATGTTAGGACAGCGTATTACTATGTTAAGACAGTGTATTACTATGTTAGGACAGTGTATTACTATGTATTTTCTAAAGTCCATCAGTGACCTGTGTTCCCCCTCAACGTCCCGTCAGGTTTGCTGGCAACATGGAGCGGACACAGGCTGACAACCTGTTGAAGTCCCACAGCAGTGGGACATACCTGATCAGAGAGAGGACTGCTGAGGCAGAGAGGTTCGCCATCAGCATCAAGTTAGTGTTTACCCTGATTTACCCTAACAAAGAAAAATCACAGAAGACTTATCTTTCTCAGTAACACTAACAAACCCCCCATTCCTTCACGTATTTCATAGTGAAAGCCACATTCATATCGAAATGGATATTTGTTGTGTACACTACCAGGAAGTTGTCATACAGTTTGTGATGCCATTGGAGTGAGTTAGACCATGCCCTGTGGACATGTGCAATTGTGTATGTCTCCACATGCATCTGAGTGACTGGCTGCAACTGCAGCGAGGAGAGGGGAAATTACCATTTATTTTGTAGAGATTTTTATTAAGTAAACTATATTAGGCTTACACACAGTAATAATGAAAAGCTCCACACATGACATATTTCAAACCCAGAACTCCTACCGGGAGCTGCAAGACCCACTGTAGTCCTGTTCCCGTGTCCACCTCTAATGCCCACGCTGTCAGCTCCCACCTCTGAATCTTCCGCGGTCACTGCAGTACTTTTGTCTCCAATAGGTTCAATGATGAAGTAAAGCACATTAAAGTAATTGAGAAAGACAGCTGGATCCACATCACTGAGGCTAAGAAGTTTGAGAGTCTACTGGTAAGAGAGCTTTCATCAATCAGTCACATAATGTCACATACTATTTGTAATGCTTATATGGTCAATGAATGTCTTTCTCTTGTGCTCTGTCTGGCAGGAGTTGGTGGAGTACTATCAGTCTCATTCGCTGAAGGAGAGTTTCAAGCTGCTAGACACGACATTACGATATCCCTACAAATCTAGAGAACGGGGGCCGGCTTCGCGGGCCAGCACTCGCTCTCCAGGTGAGCCAATCCCTGGTGAGACTCCCTCCTCTCTCTTCCTCTTCTGTCTGCCAATACCACAGATGCACACATAGGAGACATCCCTATTCAGTCAATCCATGCCTTCATCCAGAGTCTTCACTGCACAGAGTTAACTGAGAGGGGCAGGCTGCTGGTTTGTTTCTCCACCCGCCTCTCTCCTCCCAGAACAGGAAACACCCAGCCAGGCCAGTCACCCTGCAAGGCTCAGTCCCTCCCAGAGTCACCACCTCCCCTGACCCATGCAGCCAGCCAGAGGGAGGAAGGCTGGGACTCCTGGCAGCTGTCTCAGGCCCTGGGCTGGCTGACTGGCTGGCTGGGTGTCAGGCCAGCTGAATGGGCTTTGTTGAACACCCTCAATCATTAGATGTATAATAAATGATTCTGCCCTGCTCTCTGCTCTGGCCAGACTCCCACACTGATCTGCCTTTGTTTGCTCCCTCTCCAGCCATGCCCAATTGGCACCAACAACATATTTTTCTCCCTCCATTTTTCTGGTCAGCGTGTGGAAATGGATGCAGACAATGGGCTCGGTGATCTGTGTGTGTGGGTTGGAGGGGTTGGAGTCTAGGGGAGAGAACAAGGGGATACAGCGCCTCTGGCGGATTGGACATTTGTCATGGTTGGTTTTTCAGTGTGTGAGGCATGGGTATAGAATGGGAGTAGTGTTTTTTTCTCTTGATTTAGGCTTGTTTTTCCATGGGAGACAAAGCCCTATGTATGTGTTGGCCACCTTGATCTCTGGCCAGCCATTACATGCTCCCTAATGAGTTTTCCCTTTTCTTTTATTTCTTCTCTCTTTCTTTCTTTTCTCCTCTTTCCCCCTTTCCCTCTTTCACTGACTGTCTCAGCAGCCATTGGTGCTTCCTACAACTTCTCCTTCCTCAGTCCTCAGGGTCTCAACTTCTCCTCCTCTCAGAGCTCAGCCCCCTTCTGGTCAGGTACTCTCTCCTCCTTCTCTTCAAGTCTTCTTCTTCTTCTTCCTCTGAACACTAGCAAGCAAGACACCTCTCCTCTCCTCTCACATCCCTTTTCCTCCCATATTCTTTCGTAGCTGTCAAAGGTTCTCCTCCCGGTTGTCATGTGTCACCACTGTAAAAGCATGAGATTTTCACCCATTACATTGATAGGAGCATATATTGAGTGTGCGACTTTCTTTCTTAGTTTGTTTGTGTCGTTGATGTGCCATCATTGAAAAGGCATTGAATTAACAGCAGAGAACATTGCCCAATTTACTCTACGTACACAGACTGGGGAACCTATAGTTTTATTACATGAACAGACTCCTCCTTTGTTGCAGGTCTATGGGAGGGGTAATATAATGTATAGATAATGTATTTAACAGAGATCCTAATGATTATTGTGTGATATTGATATTATCAACAGAGCAGATAAAAAGAGATGAAGACAAAGACAAGTTTGTGTCTCTTTGCTGGAATATTTTGCCTTAGTTGTCATGGTGATGCCTTGAGGGCGTACAGGAGTGTGTGACTTTCTTTCTTTCTTTTATTGTGTCACCGATGTGACATCATTAGGTAGAGCATTGCATTAACTCATTTATTTAGAATATAACACTTAAGTAACTGGGTCGAGGGGTAAAGAACCCATCTTAAGTTTCAAGTTTTAATGTCACGTGCACAAGTACAGTGAAATGCCTATCTTGCCAGCTCCAAACCCAACGATGCAGTAATCAATATCAATGTAGCACGAAAAATATCACAAGGTAGAACAAAAACACACAATAATTAAAATAAAAAATTATGAAAAAATCCTCATGCCCAATCCGCTCCTCCAACCCTAATCTCCACTACTGTCTGTAAATGTTCTGCACTGTAGGATCTGTAAGTTACCTGTGGAACACCAATGTGTCTGCTCTCTCTGCACTGTTATCCCACGGACTCTGATGTCATTGTTTCAGTTTTCACACCGAGGGTGGTCAGCACAGCGGTGGCCAGGTACAATTTTGCAGCACGGGACATGAGGGAGCTGTCACTCAGAGAAGGAGACATTGTCAAGATCTACAGCAAGATCGGAGGAGACCAGGGCTGGTGGAAGGGAGAGGCCAATGGCAGGGTGAGTGAGAACCAATATAGCAGGGGCTTAAGATATGGTATTCATGTTATTACAATGTTGTTACAATAATAATTGCTGTGTGGTTACACAGGTAGGAGAGCAATGTAATGTAAAGTGTAACCTCAAAGTGAAGTCTGCAATGTTAACACCTAATTCATAATTTGCCCCTCTGAAATCTAGAAGCCTTTCTTTAGGCTACAGTATTAGATCATTTTCTTTATTTATTTTTGTACTATTTACCCTTTTCTTCTCCACAATTTCGTGATTTTTGACAGGTTTCTGTTCTCAGTGCTGTGTGTGTCTGACATTTTAGATTGGCTGGTTTCCTTCAACATATGTTGACGAAGAAGGAGTTCAGTGAGGTTCTGATGTCACCACGGCTATTGTCCAATCACATCACACCTCGCTCCACAGTCCTCAGAAAGGACTAGTTGGTTTCCAGGGAAACACCATGTGGAATACTTTTTGCTGGATACGGATTTTGCAGTGAACAACGTTTCTACTCCGGTTTTCTTCCTCCGCATCGGCTTTGCTTATGTTGTTTTTTTGTAAGATCTTGTCCTGTTTGATCTCTGTGAGGAAAAACTGGATTCCAGTCTGTCTGCCTCTGGTTGTTCTGAGGGGGCTGACATGAACTGAGAAACATTGCAGAGAGAGGCCCAACATACTCTACGTACAGAGACTGGGGAACCTATAGTTTTATTACATGAACAGACTCCTCCTTTGTTGCAGGTCTATGGGAGGGGTAATATAATGTATAGATTATTTATTTAACAGAGATCCTAACAATTAATGTGTGAAATGGATATTAGCAACACAGCAGAGAAAAAGAGATTAAGAAAAATACAGATTTGTGTCTCTTTGCTGAAGATTTTGCCTTAGTTGTCATGGCGATGCCTTGAGGGCGTAAAAGAGAGGTGGAAGGAGAAACGCCAGGATTAGTTTGTCTTGCACACACACACACACACTCACTTGCCCTGACCACTATAACATTATGGTGCCTTTTGAAGTGTGGTTAATACTCACAGGATTCGTCAGTTATGGTCCATGGACCACCGCCAGCTTACAGTCGAGCTCTACCCGTCCAACCTCTACTGCAGAGTGCACTATGGATGGAGAAGAAGAAGGAAGGGGGAGGTGCAACATTTGGGACACAACTCCAGTCCTTAACCCTCTGTTCATCATTCAACCCCCTTTTCATCTGAAGACAGGCAGACAGTGCCCTCAGAAGCATTGCACTGGAGTTGGGGAACTGTTCCTGACGCAGCCAAAAAAGAACAGTGACTCACCGTGGGGTGTAATGGCAGGTAGAATGGGTGTACAGATAGAAGGTTCACATCAGTCTCAGCACTTTAAGTCTATGGGTACTCCTCGAAATCAACAGGGGTCAAAAAAGGGACATTTAAGTCAGTCTAACACTCACCTAATGCACTGAATATCTATCTTGGTGTTCAACATTTTTGTTGGTTTTATTTTGTTTTATTTAGTAAAAGACCAAACTTTACTTGCTAAAAACTGGACCAACCGTAATTATTTTAAAGCCAAATGCAACTTGTTTATTAAAATTAATTTCCGCATGAACTTCAACCGAGAGATTTTTTATTATCAATTTGGTTGTACCTTGCCTTATTTACAGATGGACACATGGTCCTGGGATTTTAGGAAGTTTAAAATGATGAAAATTCTCTGAATTTTCTTTTTGGTGCTGTGGTGTCTGGTGAGGTAATATGGCAGCTCCATGAATTACTCAGAATCAAAGAGTCAACATCATTATGATGATCTACCTGAAAATAATATGTCACAATATAAATATATTGAATGCAGTCATACACTTTCTAGCTCCAAGGGGAAACAGAGCACCAGATTTAATCTAGCCTACAGTGCAGAAAGCCACACTGGATCATTGACTGACCACATCCATGTAATCAGCTATTGAAGATAAAGATGGCTGCCATATTCTCTGGTTTTCTATCCCATCCCAGGTCAGTTGTCAACCCCAAGTACCCACAATAATCGACTGACCAGGTGATTCAAACAGTGACGTTGGCTGAAAAACTAAGACTGATGTGGTGGAAGAGGAAAGAGTACTGTAGGTTTCTGATCGTATGTGACTATGTTGTGTGTATTCCCACTACTCCCAAACATAACTCCTGACACCTAGGATAGGAAGGGTTGATTTTGGGGGGAGTACATGTTGGCTAAGGGGGGACTACTTAGTCGCTGTTTGTGTAGTGGAGAAAACTCATTGCATGTGGTTATAGATATTTCAACTCCTATCAGTACATCCTCAAAAAATAACTTAATAGTGTACATTTTTCTTTGAATGGTTGAGTATTTCCAAAATGTGGTCTATTATGAAATAAATATTTCTCTTTTTGCCTACATTTGATGTTACTGTTTCTATTTATGGAAATGTTTTATGAGTTACTTAATCTTTTATTTATATATTTTTTCAAACACAGCCTGACAAAGCCCTGTAAAATACCCAATACTTTCGAACGTAAGGTGAACAAGATGGTGGCAACAAACATGGTCGCCCTGTTTCTAGCTCCTAGACAACGTTGCAGTATTTTTCTTGATGTTGTTGTTATTTCGTACATTATTTGCTCAGAGCGTTATTACCTCCAGCCAAAAATACGTTTGGGATATTAGATTGGCTGTCACTCACCAGCTTTTCGACCAGAAATGTGACTTTCCTGAATCTGATCCTTTTGTTTGAACTTTTGTTTGAACTGAATGCAATTTTATTCATCCCAGCGGCTGCTCCAAGACGCTGATGCCGGAGAAGAGGAATAAGGTCTGGTCTCCTAGTCAGACTCTGGAGGCTTGCATACCTCCACCACTTCCAAGTACTCCCTAACCATCAGTCCCTGGACAATAAAGTAGACGAGCTCAGGGCGAGGATCTCTGTATAGAGAGACATCAGGGACCGTAACAGACTCTGTTTCATGAAATCATGGCTCTCTCCGGATAAACTGTCCCCATCCATTCAGCAAACGGGGTTCTCCATCCATTGTGTGGACAGGAAGAAAGAATAAATGATAATAAAGGAAATCTGAGGAAAATGCTAATAAAGTTTGAGCAACACATCTCCCGTGCTACTCACGCATCGAGATCACTGGACCATTGCTACACTCACTTTTGGGATGGCTTCTAGGCCCTCCACCACCCTCCCTTCGGAAAATCAGATTGCCTCTATTTTGCTCCTCCCCTCCTATAAGCAAAAACTTCAACAGGATCTACCCGTGGTAAGGACTTTTCAACGTTGGTCTAACCATTCGGAATCTATGCTTCAAGATTGTTTTGATCACGCTGAATTTTAAATGTTCCGGGTTGGCTCTGAGAATAGTATTGACATACACTGACTCTGTGATGGAGTTCATCAGGAAGTGCATAGAGGATGTTATTCCCACTGTGACAATGATAACTTATACTTTTTGACTGTATGTTTTAATTTATTGTAAAAAACAAAAAAAAGGAAAAATATATATATATATATAAAGTTGAAGTCGGAAGTTTACATACACCAAATACATTTAAACTCAGTTTTTCACAATTCCTGACATTTAATCCTAGTAAAAAGTCCTTGTTTTAGGTCAGTTAGGATCATCACCAAAGAGAAATTTCATCATTCGAAAACCCTATTGCAATTATGTTAACACAGCTGAAAACTGTTGTCTTGATTAAAGAAGCAATACAACTTGCCTTCTTTAGACTAGTTGAGTATCTAGAGCAGCAGCATTTGTGGGTTCGATTACAGGCTCAAAATGGTCAGAAACAAATAACTTTCTTCTGAAACTCGTCAGTCTATTCTTGTTCTAAGAAATGAAGGCTATTCAGTGCAAGAAATTGCCAAGAAACTGAAGATTTCGTACAACACTGTGTACTTCTCCCTTCACAGAACAGTGCAAACTGTCCCTAACCAGAATAGAAAGAGGAGTGGGAGGCCCTGGTGCACAACTGAGCAAGAGGACAAGTACATTAGAGTGTCTAGTTTGAGAAACAGATGCCTCAGAAGTCCTCAACTGGCAGCTTTTAAAAAAGTACCCGCAAAACACCAGTCTCAACATCAACAGTGAAAGGCAACTCTGGGATACTCTAGTTCCTCTGTCCAGTGTCTGTGTTATTTTACCCATCTTGATCTTTTCTTTTTATTGGCCAGTCTGAGATATGGTATTTCTTTGCAACTCTGCCTAGAAGGCCAGAATCCCAGTGTCACCTCTTTACTGTGACCCCAAACTTTAGAACGGTAGTGTATATATAAAAAATATAGAACTTATCCAAACCAAAAACCGTGGATAGATAGCAGCCTTTGTGCAAAACTGGAAGCGTGAACCACCGTATTTCACCACCGAAAGGTGACTGGAAACATGGACGTGTACAAACAGACCAGCTATGCCCTCCGTAAGGCAATCAGAGGCAAAACAACAGTACAGGGACAAGTTAAACGCCTTCTTCGCCCACTACGAGGAAAACACAGAGCCGTCAATGCAGGCCACCACCACTCACAAGCTCTCGTTTTCCGTGGCCGACATGAGTAAGATATTTAAGCTTGTTAACCCTCGCAAGGATGTTGGCCCAGACAGCATCCCAAGCTGTGTCCTCAGCGCATGTGCAGACCAGTTGGGAGCAAGAGGGAGCACGCCCCCATCCACATCGATGGGGTCGGCAGTGGAGATGGTGAAAAGAATCAAGTTCCTCTGATCAATGACAACTTGAAATGTTCCACACAGACAGTGTGGTGAAGAAAGTGTAACAGTGTGTCTACAACCTCAGGAGGCTGAAGAAATGTGGCTTGGCCCCTAAGACCCTCACAAACGTCTACAGATGCACCATTGAGAGCATTGTGTCTGGCTGTATCACCATCTGGTACAGCAATTGCACCATCCGCAACCGCAGGGCTCTCCGGAGGGTGGTACGGTAATCCCAACACATCACCGGGGCTTACCACACCAAGGACCTCAGTCACCCGAGCCGCGGCCTGTTCACCTTACCACCCACTAGAAGGCAGTTACTGTTACTATCCGGCTATCACCTGATACTCTACCCTGCACCTTAGAGACTGCTGCCCTCTGTACATAGTCATTGACACTGGTCAATTTAATAATAATGTTCACATACTGTTTTACCCACTTCATATGTGTATACAGCATTCTACTCCAGGATCATCCTATATAACTACTGCTGTACATACCTTTCCTATTCAAATACAGTCCGTACTGTCTATACACACCATTATATACATATGCACAAATCAGAGGGAAATGTGATGTCTTATAGGCTCCATCTTGTGGACATCTGCTGACACAACAACTGGTGAGCAGCTGTTCGCATTGAACGTGAGAATACAACATCTGGGTCACTGGCGTAGCACCAGCAACACGTCATAAACCATTAAAGAAATGTTTAGAATTATAGTAAATTTGCTCTAAAACTGCAACATTTTCTCTTAGCCTCATCAAATCAAATTGTATTGGTCACATACACATGGTTAGCAGATGTTAATGCGAGTGTAGCGAAATGCTTGTGCTTCTTGTTCCAACAGTGCAGTAATATATAACAAGTAATCTAACAATTCCACAACAACTACCTAATACACACAAATCTAAAGGGATGGAATAAGAATATGTACATATAAATATATGGATGAGCGATGACCGACCGGCATAGGCAAGATGCAATAGATGGTATAAAATACATTATATACATATGAGATGAGTAATGTAAGATTTATAAAAGTGGCATTAAATCAAATCAATTTTATTTGCCACATACCGTAATTGCTGGACTATTAAGCGCACCTGAATATAAACCGCACCCACTGAATTAAAAAAAATATGTATTTTGTACATAAATAAGCCACACATGTCTATAAGCCGCAGGTGCCTACCGGTACATTGAAACAAATGAACTTTACACAGCCTTTAAACGAAACACGGCTTGTAACAACAATAAATAGGCTTTAACGAAACACGGCTTGTAACAAAAATAAATAGGCTTTAACGAAACACGGCTTGTAGCAAAAATAAATAGGCTTTAACGAAACACGGCTTGTAACAAAAATAAATAGGCTTTAACGAAACACGGCTTGTAACAAAAATAAATAGGCTTTAACGAAACACGGCTTGTTACAAAAATAAATAGGCTTTAACGAAACACGGCTTGTAACAAAAATAAATAGGCTTTAACGAAACACGGCTTGTAACAAAAATAAATAGGCTTTAATGAAACACGGCTTGTTACAAAAATAAATAGGCTTTAACGAAACACGGCTTGTTACAAAAATAAATAGGCTTTAACGAAACACGGCTTGTTACAAAAATAAATAGGCTTTAACGAAACACGGCTTGTAACAAAAATAAATAGGCTTTTAAACGAAACACGGCTTGTAGCAAAAATAAATAGGCTTTAACGAAACACGGCTTGTAACAAAAATATAAAAAATTGTAGTAAACAGTAGCCTACCAAGAAAGTCATTGGTCACTATCTTCCTCCTCCTGTGCACTGAAACAACTAAAGTCATCTCTTTCAGTGTCGGAGTTGAATAGCCTCAGAATTGCTTAATCCAATGTTGGATCGTTTTCATTGTCGCTCTTCTCACTTCCATCCGGAGGCAAATACCCACGCTGAGCTCATGCTGCCCTCTTCAACACGCAACAGTCCAGCTGCCCCTTCAACACGCAGCAGTCCAGCTGCCCCTTCAACACGCAGCAGTCCAGCTGCCCCTTCAACACGCAGCAGTCCAGCTGCCCCTTCAACACGCAGCAGTCCAGCTGCCCCTTCAACACGCAGCAGTCCAGCTGCCCCTTCAACACGCAGCAGTCCAGCTGCCCCTTCAACACGCAGCAGTCCAGCTGCCCCTTCAACACGCAGCAGTCCAGCTGCCCCTTCAACACGCAGCAGTCCAGCTGCCCCTTCAACACGCAGCAGTCCAGCTGCCCCTTCAACACGCAGCAGTCCAGCTGCCCCTTCAACACGCAGCAGTCCAGCTGCCCCTTCAACACGCAGCAGTCCAGCTGCCCCTTCAACACGCAGCAGTCCAGCTGCCCCTTCAACACGCAGCAGTCCAGCTGCCCCTTCAACACGCAGCAGTCCAGCTGCCTCTTCAACACGCAGCAGTCCAGCTGCCCCTTCAACACGCAGCAGTCCAGCTGCCTCTTCAACACGCAGCAGTCCAGCTGCCTCTTCAACACGCAGCAGTCCAGCTGCCCCTTCAACACGCAGCAGTCCAGCTGCCTCTTCAACACGCAGCAGTCCAGCTGCCCCTTCAACACGCAGCAGTCCAGCTGCCCCTTCAACACGCAGCAGTCCAGCTGCCCCTTCAACACGCAGCAGTCCAGCTGCCCCTTCAACACGCAGCAGTCCAGCTGCCTCTTCAACACGCAGCAGTCCAGCTGCCCCTTCAACACGCAGCAGTCCAGCTGCCTCTTCAACACGCAGCAGTCCAGCTGCCTCTTCAACACGCAGCAGTCCAGCTGCCCCTTCAACACGCAGCAGTCCAGCTGCCTCTTCAACACGCAGCAGTCCAGCTGCCCCTTCAACACGCAGCAGTCCAGCTGCCTCTTCAACACGCAGCAGTCCAGCTGCCCCTTCAACACGCAGCAGTCCAGCTGCCTCTTCAACACGCAGCAGTCCAGCTACCTCTTCAACACGCAGCAGTCCAGCTGCCCCTTCAACACGCAGCAGTCCAGCTGCCTCTTCAACACGCAGCAGTCCAGCTGCCCCTTCAACACGCAGCAGTCCAGCTGCCCCTTCAACACGCAGCAGTCCAGCTGCCCCTTCAACACGCAGCAGTCCAGCTGCCCCTTCAACACGCAGCAGTCCAGCTGCCCCTTCAACACGCAGCAGTCCAGCCTTTCAAAACCCGTTGATGATGGTGTCTTTTTAAACAATGCTCCACGCTGTCAGGACGCTGTCAGGACGCTGTCAGGACGCTGTCAGGACGCTGTCAGGACGCTGTCAGGACCCACTGGCAGACTTGCCATAAGTTGCTCTTCGCATCATATGCATTTCTCTGTGTCTTTGCCATGATGAGGGTGACAAAATGACTACCGTAATCAGAATGATGGGAAGTTTGAGCGCGCTCGATTTACGTCACATTATGTGACGGTGCTCAGTTTTTTGGCGGCATGAATCTTGTGAAAGCGGGAAAAATCCATAAATTAGCGCGTCATTGTATAAGCCGCGAGGTTCAAAGCGTGGGAATAAAGTAGCGGCTTATAGTCCGGAAATTACGGTACACATGGTTAGCAGATGTTAATGCGAGTGTTAAGAAATGCTTGTGCTTCTAGTTCCGACAATGCAGTAATAACCAACGAGTAATCTAACCTAACAATTCCACAACTACTACCTTATACACACAAGTGTAAAGGGATAAAGAATATGTACTTAAAGATATACGAATGAGTGATGGTACAGAACGGCATAGGCAAGATGCAGTAGATGGTATAGAGTACAGTATATACATATGAGATGAGTAATGTAGGGTATATAAACATAAAGTGGCACAGTTTAAAGTGGCTAGTGATACACATGTATTACATAAAGATGCAGCAGTTTAAATGAGTACAGTATATACATATACATATGAGATGAGTAATGTACGGTATGTAAACATTATATTATGTGGCTTTGTTTAAAGTGGCTAGTGATACATTTTTCCATCAATTTCCATTATTAAAGAGGCTGGAGTTGAGTCAGTATGTTGGCAGCAGCCACTGAATGTTAGTGGTGGCTGTTTAACAGTCTGATGGCCTTGAGATAGAAGATGTTTTTCAGTCTCTCAGTCCCTGCTTTGATGCACCTGTACTGACCTCGCCTTCTGGATGATAGCGGGGTGAACAGGCAGTGGCTCGGGTGGTTGTTGTCCTTCATGATCTTTTTGGTTTTCCTGTGACATCGGGTGCTGTAGGTGTCCTGGAGGGCAGGTAGTTTTCCCCCGGGGATGCATTGTGCAGACCGAACCACCCTCTGGAGAGCCTTGCGGTTGTGGGCGGTGCAGTTGCCGTACCAGGCGGTGATACAGCCCGACAGGATGCTCTCAATTGTGCGTCTGTAAAAGTTTGTGAGGGTTTAGGTGACAAGCCAAATTTCTTCAGCCTCTTGAGGTTGAAGAGGTGCTGTTGCGCCGCCTTCACCACACTGTCACCACACTGTCTGTGTGGGTGGACCATTTCAGTTTGTCCGTGATGTGTACCCTTTGAAACTTAAAACTTTCCACCTTCTCCACTGCTGTCCTGTCGATGTGAATAGGGGGGTCCTCCCTCTGCTGTTTCCATGAAGTCCACGATCATCTCCTTTGTTTTGTTGGCATTGAGAGGTTGTTTTCCTGGCACCACACTCTGAGTGCCCTCACCTCCTCCCTGTAGTCTGTCTCGTCGTTGTTGGAAATTTAGCCCACTACTGTTGTGTCGTTTGCAAACTTGATGATTGAGTTGAAGGCGTGCATGGCCACGCAGTCATGGGTGAACAGGGAGTACAGGAGGGGCTGAGCATGCACCCCTGCAGGGCCCCAGTTTTGAGGATCAGTGAAGTGGAGCTGTTGTTTCCTATCTTCACCACCTGAGGGTGGCCCGTCAGGAAGTCCAGGACCCAATTAATGATGAGCATGGAGGGAACTATGGTGTTGAATGCTGAGCTTTATTCAATGAATAGCATTCCTTACATAGGCATTCCTCTTGTCCAGATGGGCTAGGGCAGTGGGCAGTGTGATTGCGATTGAATCGTAAATTGAGTGGGTCTAAGGTGGAGGTGATATGATCCTTGACTAGTCTCTCAAAACACTTCATGATGACAAGTGAGTGCTACGGGGCGATAGTCATTTAGTTTAGTCATCTTTGCCAAAATTTGGCAAAATGTGTAAGATAACAATAGAATACTAGAATGGACATTAACCGATTATGATGGTCTAAAGATCAGCCATTTTGGTCAGGGAGTTGATCAACCATGGTTTGCCAGTGCTGTGATAAGATATTGCGTAAAATAATGAATTGTACGAATTTATCTTCACTGCAACACCAATCTGGGTTGGCTACGTAAAACTAGTCTGCCCCACGCCTTCAGGTGGTAATACATCTCTGTACACTCTTTCATATAGCCTATGTAATGATGACCTTGGATGACTAATAAAGTTGGGATTTACACTCCCTTGTAATACAGTGAGAATCACTTAGAAGCTTCGGTAACTGATTACAGAATGGACTTTTAGGAGACATGTATTTAAATGAAACATACATATAGTAAAGAATTACAACAATGACAACATTTAAACCTTTAAAATATATTGTAAAACTAGTGCACAAAACTAGTGAAATATAAAAATAAAAATAAAAAAGGAGCAAATTGAGTAATAGGTACTTGTTTTTTATTTATGATAAGGTAATGTTATCCAATCTCATTGAGGTATTATAATATTCTGCTAAATCAAATGGTATATTTTATTACATGAAAATTAATCACTGGAAATAGTAGACTGTGGCTTTGATATTATGACTTAGAAAAATTATTTGGAGAATAAAGAACTCTGTGTGTTCTGCTTCCTTTGTAGTATTTGCTTGTTATCTTATTCCAATGCCAAAGCAACATATATCAACAGTATTCATTTCAAATTAATTATCATGGTATTTTATATGATTAAAAAACACACTGATGAAATGCCTTTCAAAGTCACAATAGGTAATGTACCTAATTTCACCCTGCAAAACACGATTGTTATCATCTTTCTCTCCGATCACACAGCAAAGCCGTATCTGCTGTCATATTTGACAGGTGTGTATCCAGTGCTGCTGGATGGGATGTGTGTGTGTCCTCGATCTGAGTGCCCCGTATGTTGCATTCCCACCTGGCTGTAGGCTACCCCAGGGTGGAGGCTTGCGCCCCGGCTGCTGCCTCGGCTGTGTGGCCGGCTCTCTGGGGCTGGGACGTCCTCCCTGGGGGAAGAAGAACAGGGGCAGGGGGGTAAGAGGGCAAGTGGAAACAGTAGTATGGCCACATAACTATTTATAGCAGGGATAGGCAACTGGCATGGGGCCTGCATTAAATATAAATATACATATATATATATATATATATCATTTTAGGAACCCAGTTGAGGTCTTAACGTACTGTTAAGACTTACAATAGTAGAATACACAAGGTGCAATATAAAAATGTGATTGTGTATCAGCAGTTTTTCTCTTGTTATGTCAGTCACTGACAGTCACGCAGTTATCCCATGTCAGCACAACATTTTTGGATTGGTTAGTTACTCTAGCCAGCTATAGTGGCAAAAAAAGGTATGTAAACCCTTTGGAATGACCTGGACTTCTGCATGAATTGGTCATACAATTTGACATAATTTTCATCTAAGTCACAACAATAGACAAACACAGTATGCTTAATAAACTAATAACACACAAATAAAGTATATGTTTTCATGTCTTTATTGAATACACCGTGTAAACATTCACATTCCCAGGTGGGAAAAGTATGTGAACCCTTGGATTTAATAACTGGTTGACCCTCCTTTGGCAGCAATAATTGCCAAAGGAGGAATTTTGGACCATTCCTCTTTACAAAACTGTTTCAGTTCAGCAATATTCTTTGGGTGTCTGGTTTGAACCGCTCTCTTGAGTTCATGTCCCAGCATCTCAATCAGGTTGAGGTCAGGAAGGCGTATTTTCTTCTGTTGAAGCCATTCTGTTGTTGATTTACTTCGGTGTTTTGGGTCATTGTCCTGTTGCATCACCCAAATTCTGTTGAGTTCCTTCCAAACAACTCAACCTTAGTTAATCTGTCCACAGAATATTTTGCCAGTAGCTCTGTGGAACATCCAGATGCTCTTTTATGAACTTCAGACTTGCAGTGATATTTTTTGTTGGACAGCAGTGGCTTCTTCCGTGGTGTCATCCCATCAACACCATTCTTGTTTAGTGTTTTACTTATTGTAGATTCGTCAACAGATGTTAGCATGTTCCAGAGATTTCTGATCATCTTTAGCTGACACTTGTCATGTCTTTGGCATCATTAAAGTGAAGACTGTTATTTTAATCAAATCAATTCTCTGTAATTATTATTACGTGATTAAACTAATCATGTCAATGTAATTAACTAGGAAGTCGGGGCACCAAAGAAAATCTTCAGATTACAAAGTTATAATTTTCCTAATATAACTCTTCAGATATTTTAACATCTGATCAACTAGTCTTCTAATTAATGAATTATTCTTTACCTCACGTTAGTCTCATTCCAAACGTCGTAAATAGTTGGTTATCTGCATGAACCCAGCCTTTACAATGAATCATCCATATACCAATTTACTTAATCATGTATTTACTAACTAACTAACTAACTAACTAACTAACTAACTAACTAACTAACTAACTAAACAATCACAGAAATGCATGAACACACAAATAGTAGATATGGTTATAAGGAAATTATAGGGGAGGTTCCCTAGTATGGTAAACCGATATGACAGCTTGGTGGACAAAGGGAAGTGGGTGTGGACTGAGGAGGGCGGGAAAGACAAAAGGGAGTCACTACACAGTTGATAATTATATTAATTGAAATGCTCATCCTTTGCACATGAACGCTCACTCATTCGGGAATAAGTGTCTCTCTCTGCTTCCCTGAAGTCTTTCGGGGTTGGAATGGATACTTCCGAGTACCATTCAGAAATGTTTTATAGAATAGATGTTTCGGCGGTTATCGGTCTTCGCATCTCAGGTTGACATAATTTCTATCTGCAGACTAGTAATTAGTACCTAAGATTTGCTCTTATTCTTTCGGGATTAATAGTCTCAGAATTTAACCATTTCCACCCGTGTAGCCAATGCTCCATGTGGTATGGAATTCAACAACCATTACAACCTTAGCTTAGACTGAGGTTTTTGTGGTCTATACTCAAACCGTTGCCCCCTCAGCTGACCGAGAGGATTTCTTCAGGTTGGGGTTTTATTCGTAACAGTAGAAAAGCGCTGTCCCATGAGCCAGATCATGTCTGTGCTCATTAGGGCGGGCCAATGACTTAGTTCAACTTTAAAGGGAATACAATTATCTCACATAAAAGGCTAAAACTCACATTACATAATTTCACAAATAGTTTCATCTTTACTCATTATTTTATACAATAATTAGACGCAAACCTCATAATGGAGGCTGCTGTATAAAACAGAGTTATGGTAATGTGGCTGTATGGTCTTTCATGAGGTCACAAACATGAAACAAAACAGATCGGGTCGTAGCTGGCTTCTCCACCGACTGTTTACACATTCTCCAAAATATGGATTTTGTTCAGTTCTCAAGTTCGTGGATGCAGAAGAAGTTCCTTTGCTCTCTCTATGTGTCTCTTTTTGCATGGCCAGGAGGAGAGAGTCTCCTCCAGGAATTTACGACCTGAGATAACAGAATCTGGGTGTAGGAGGGAGAGAGGGGGAAGCCACTAGCTATACCCAAATAGGGCCACGTCCTGACACACTCTAGGATTCTTCTTAACCTCATTGAGCATTCTGTGCTGTGCTCTTGCAGTCATCTTTGCAGGACGGCCACTCCTTGGGAGAGTAGCAACAGTGCTGAACTTCCTCCATTTATAGACAATTTGTCTTACCGTGAACTGATGAACATCATTTAAGAGATAATTTTGTAACCCTTTCCAGCTTTATGCAAGTCAACAATTCTTAATCTTGAGTCTTCTGAAATCTTATTTGTTCGAGACATGGTTCACATCAGACAATGGTTCTCGTGAATAGCAAACTTAAATTGTGTGAGTGTTCTTTATAGGGCAGGGCTGCTCTAACCAACATCTCCAATCTCATCTCAATGATTGTACTCCATGTTAATTGACTCTTGACTCCAATTAGCTTTTGGAGAAGTCTAGGGGTTCACATACTTTTTGTTTAAATGATGTATTCAATATAGACAAGAAAAATATAATAATTTGTGTGTTATTAGTTTAAGCAGACTGTATTTGTCTGTTGTTGTGACTTAGATGAAGATCAGATCTAATTTTATGACCAATTTATGCAGAAATCAAGATGATTCCAAAGGGTTCATATACTTTTTCTTGCACTGCAAACATTTCTCCCCACCCTATAGCAAAATGTGTAGAATTACAGAAAGTTTCACACTAATGAATAGAATTGCATGAAATTATTTATAAAATTGCTAAATATTCTCTCTGCCCATGGCAACATCTGTACAATTGCAGTGAGGCCAGTTCTGACTGCATGTGAGGGTATGGATGTGGGTACGCAGACCTGCGAGCCACTGCGGCCTCTCATGAGTTCAGAATTTTTGTGGCCCACACCCCCATCAAAGTTGCCCATCCCTGACCTACGGTCTTAGTGTGAATACAGTACATTCTCCAGTACCTGATATCGTTAGACACTTCCTTCTCATAGCGTGTGAACCTTGCATCACACTTGTAGATGAGGAGCCATATGAGTATCGCCAGAATGATGATGAGCAGTAGACAACCCACCACAGTACCCACTATCACTCCTGCTCTGTTAGGGGCTAGGGAGATGGAGGGAATAAGCACTAGGTGAAGGAACTTTTGAACTTTTTCTGTGCTTTAAACGTGAGTGAATGACTGAGTGAGGGATTGACTGAATGAGTGACTGAGTGTGTACCTACGTTTGTTAGCTGTCAGTTTGACTCTGCACCTCTCGTCTCCCACAGCATTGGTCACCTCACACATGTAAATCCCCACAGAGCTCTCAGAGTGATTTCTGATCAACAACTCCCCAGTCACACGGTCTCATGGATCACAAAGTATGAAGAGCAGCAATGAACACGTTTATTTTTCATTGCATATCCAGTCAGCTTAGATACAGTTTCTGTTAAAATGTGCTTTGATGCTGTAATTCACCATGAAACCAGTAAAGGTCAGACTTACTCTGTGTGGCTGAGGGTGGGATGGGACCTCCTCTTTCTCTCTTCCATGCGTAGTTGAGGGGAGAGGACCCCTCGGATGACTTGCACTGCAGGGAGACAGTCTCCCCCACTGTCTCCCCACCCTCCATCCAGCATTTAGGCACCGAAGGACGCACTGACGACAAAGGAATAATAATTACACAAATATCCGCTCTGTCACAGTTTAAAACAACTGAATACATTAAAGAGGACAGTGCTTATTTCTACCTTAACATTAGAAAAGAGACCCATCTGGAATATTACATTTAGGGTAACTACAATGTATTTATTAAATAAAGCCAAGGACACCTTTGCTTGTCAGGGTAGAGAATGACAGGTCTCTGACACTTTCTGAGGTAAGCTTTGTTTCCATTGTTGGATAACAAGGCCACTTTTTTTGTTAGTGCCTCTATTCAGGGTGTAGTACTGTATTTTCTTTTCACCAAAGCTTATTTTCCCACCACACACAATACTGCTCTATTATACGCAGGGAGGGAGATAGACAGAAAGCATTAAAGAGCAGCAGAGTGAAAAAAAAGTGCAGACAAACGGTAAAAGACAAAAGGTAAAATAAAAAAGGTAAAATAAAAAAAGGATAAAGAAAAAAGGATAGGAAAACTTCGGTTGAGAACGAGAATGGCGAAGCACAGCAAAATAGAACTGACTTAAAGCTGCAGTAACTGGGAGGAAGTTTTAGCTCCAACTGAACTTGTTCTACTCAATAGTCCATAACATTGCCAGTGTGCCACTTGTATTCGTGAAAGCACTTTAGAAATACTCAATTTGAAGGTCTTGCTGTACCTTGGAGGTTGTTCAGAAGTACAGTTGGAGGTTCACGAGGTCAAAAAAAAACATGACAATGAAAATAAAGATTGGTGACATTCTCTTGAGGAGAAAACGAACCACATTTTCATGAACTTATTTACCTGAAGATATTCAAGTTGTCACAACTAACTAAAACCAAGCCACACTACAGGTGTGAGTCCAACAGCCAGGCTTAAATAATGCAGCATGTTGACATGTTAGCCCAAAGTTGAAATGTGACGTCTGTCTCACCCATCACGACCAGGGACACTTTCTGCATGTCCACTCCCGGTGACTTCTTGACTTTACACTGGTAGGTGGCAGAATGGGCTGGTGACAGGAAAGCGATGGAGAGGGACGCATCACCCAGGGAAGGGTCGCCAGCAGCAAAGTCCAGCCCCTTAGTTAGACCAGGGTTACCATGGATGTACTTATTCCCACCTGCATAGGACAACAGCTGAAGAAGTCCAAACATTTGAAAAATCAGAAGAACGGGGGAAAAAATCAACAGATGTTTGATATATCTTAGCAACAAGAGGTGAGCAGATGGAAGTAATGGACTTGATTCCATCCTTGAACTAGCTACTTTATCTAACAGCATGTTTTGTGATTGCTTGAAAGGTTGTGGAGATAACTTTATATAACAATCTGAGATCTCACCTAGAATAACTTGGTAACTTCAGTGCCACTTACCAGTTGGTCCTTCTGGGTGGTATCTGGGCTGACCACTGACCACTCAATATCCAGCTCTCCAGTGTCCGAGGGGTCAGGTGTGTATGTACACACCAGGGTCATTCTCTCCCCCTGGGCCCTCTGGACGGTCTGAGGACCAGTAGAGGTCAGCTGCATCCCCATGCTGCCAGCTAGGGCCATTCAAATACTGTTACTGTGAACCCTAGCGATAACTTCTCAAGTCTATTGAATTTGACCTTCTAATACTAATTACTACTGTAGGCCTACTGCTTATAACACTGAGGAGAGATATTTAGTATTCAGCTTCTTCTTTATAATTTACATCTCCCTGACTATAGTTTTTTAAATGGTGAAAAAACAAACATTTATGCTATATCCTTGACTTCTATAATAACAACTTGAGATGTTTGTTATTGTGTGTTCTCGTGTTAGTTTGTTAGATGAGCATTTTGAAATGAAGTAACTGAGAGATTCAATCAAACTCAACATTTACAGGACACTAGTACATCCTCAAGAGAGAGACACCAGCCTTCTTGTGAACGAACAGGCAGTATCCACCATGGCAACACACCTGGAGACCATTACCCAAGGGATGACCAGTGATTGCCATCCTTGAATAAATAGACTGTTCTATTCAGTATGTAACAATCCAGTTTCCAGTGTCGAGTTCAGGAATAAGTTAGTCATAGAAATTAATTGCTTCCTCACTTTACAGATTACTGTGCATGTGTGTGTGTGCATGTGTGTTTGTGTGTATGGTGTTCTTCCTCACCTGCATTGAGAAAAACTGTGATTGCACATATCCCGATCATGGAAGACCATGGGCGAGAGCTAGGAATGCATGGATAGACATTTTGAACCATGGCAACATTGAACAGACAAGCACATACAGCAATGCTTTGAAAATACATTTGCTCTCTGTGGTGCCCTGCTTGAAAACTAGATGAGCACATGACATGGTGTTCTGAGCATCTCGGTTTGTGGAGGGACAATTTGTGAAAACAAACCTTCATTTCAAAATGAACCTGGATGGAAGAGAAAATAATAGACAAAGTGTTGTGTAGACTGTATCCTTTATGTTGTCTGCTGCCTAACTGTCCTGACTTGAACTGTGTAACAGACTTGAAGCAGAGTGTTGAAATAGACAACGTATAAAAAAAGAGCAGGTACACTGAACAAAGAGGTATATATTTGTGAGCTGCGTCACGCTGAAAGCATCAGTTATACAGCTGCATCTGCTACATCTAAATTCTGTTCAACCTACATGTACTTCAAAGTATTTTTAGAATCAAAAAGGTAATGTACTGATATTAACAAAATAAAGCAAAATGCTTAAACTATTTCTTCTTGGATAAACTATTTCTTCTTGGATAGACTATTTCTTATTGGATAAACTATTTCTTCTTGGATAGGGTATTGTGTGAAATGCCTATTGTTTTAGACAGGTTTATCAAAACGTTTTAAAACTAGATGTTCCCTAAAGCACCCAAACAGTAGTTCCACAAAAATGTATTTATTTTTCAACTGTATTATTCGAAGCCACATATACTACAACAGTGTTTTCGCACTGCTGTTTTCGCACACTGTTAATGTACACCTGTTGTTTACAAAGCATGTCACAAATAAAATGTGATATGATTTTATAACAAGGGTTGAAAACAATACAAGGTAGCTCAAAAAACTAAAAAGCTCACAATAGCACAAAGGGGAAATCAACGTGACAATGAACACAATTCACCTGAATGAACGTCGCTCATCCAAATGTAGAACCATTCCACTCAATCGACAAAGCATGTCAGCAGGTTCTCTTTCTCTGTCTCTTCTGCTCTTTTCTTCTTCTCTATCCCTCTTACACAGCAGGTCATGCCTGTCTTCCTCCTCCGTCTCATTAGCATAGGCTAATCTCATTGGACAGTTCTATCAAAACCTGTTTTTTCTTTTTCCAAACAAACCTTAAACCAGAATTAGTGTGGACTGCCATAAAGTGTCACCAGCGCTATGGGAGTTACACACATTTGAAAATGTTTAGATTTTGTGGATAGTCACTCTTTGTCAAATATTTTGTTCACTTTATCGCCTACCATCTGTGGATGAGCTCTGGTTTCAAACAAAGAGCTAGGAGACCATGGTAATGTGGTCCAAACAGCCATGTCTCAGGTGACAACAAACAGGTTATTCATCTGGTTACTGGTTAGTCCAGGATACAAAAGGTGTGGTGGGGAGTGAATCAATGAAATAGATTAAACAACCAAATTGGCTAAAATTGATAAATTAACTATAGTAATTGGGACAGGAATTCTACATTTTCTATTAAAATATGAAATAACCAAAACAGAACATTATTTAGAGATGCAGTCCACAGATCCTCATGTGTGACTGTGAATTGCCTATTTCCTCAAAAACAAATAAGACCATTTAATATGAATTGCCTCTAAAATAATCCCCAGTCAACTCTTAAATTATGCCAGCCCCCTCAGCAGGTACTACAATTTACCATAAGGTTTTCCTTGTTTGTCCATAAATATTCCTGTAACATGGCCAACTGCATGACATTAGCATTATTTGTGGCTTTAATTTCCTGGACATGCAGTATCCCATCCCAGATGAAGACAGATGAAACATGGAGCAGGTTTTCATCAAGGATCTCTCTCTACTTTGCTCCGTTCATCTTTCCCTCAATCCTGACCAGACTCCCAGTCCCTGCCGCTGAAAAACATCCCCACAGCATGACGCTGTCACCACCATGCTTCACCATAGGGATGGTGCCAGGTTTCCTCCAGACGTGATGCTCGGCATTCATGCCAGAGTTCAATCTTGGTTTCATCAGACCAGAGAATGTTGTTTTCTCACACTACTAATCCAATGATTATGTTACCGTATGTGAGACTGGTAGTCAGATTGCTGCCTTGGAAACGTTTGTGTTAAATCATTAATATCATGACATGTGTTATGTCATCCTTATGACAGCTTTATGTAGGCCTTATGGAGGGTTGAAGTAATGTGTTACTAAAAGAAGAGCCATGATGTATCTATAATTGTTGTGATATACCGCAGGTCAAGGACTAGACTGTGACTGTTGGATTCAGTGTTAAAATGAAAATAATATTGAGAATAAATAAAATCTGTGCAACAGGCAATAACTACACAATAAACTATAGCCTACACATATGGATCTAATCTTTATCCTATGCATTGGGCCTTCATGACCTTCTACCCAGTCATTGGGCCTTCATGACCTTCTACCCAGTTTTGCTAAATCATGGAGTGTCATGGAGTGCCAACTAGGCTATATGCTGTTGGTTTTTTTCCTTCCAGTCCCGAAGTCATCCACATGACTGTTTATGGCTCGATTATGTAAACGACTTATCTGATGTAAAAGTTTGATAAAGCAGTTACAGTCTTCAGTACGAAACATTTAGCCAACAGTTAAATTAGAATAGTCCAAGTTTTCAGAGTTTTGCAGTCATGACTGAAGAAACGTGGGATGTTGTTATTGTCGGCGCTGGGCTGTCAGGACTGAGTGCTGCTCAGACTCTGCGGAAGAGAAATGGCAAACTCAGAATATTAATTCTGGAAGGAAAAGGTTTGTCAAAACTGTTTGGCATTCATTATGCAGCGAAACAATCAACGTTCTCCGCATCTAGCCTGTGACAGCGGCTTCGACGCGTCGCATTTGCTGTCATAGAATTTAAGTTGTGGCCTGTCATTTGTTTACGGGCTAATTTTGAGGAGCAGAAATCACAGTCCAAGAATATGAAATATTTTAACAATTCGTAACAGAATTATAAAGCAACAGTATTATAAATATGAACATTTAATGCAATTGAAGGTGTATGTGTTTTTCCAGACCGGGTAGGAGGACGAACTGTTACCCAGGAATTACCTGCTGCTCGCGGCATTGATCGCTGGGACATGGGAGGGCAGTGGGTTGGCAGGTAGGTTCTTGGAACAGCCTGGTCTCATAGACTGGATGTAACATAGTAAACGTAAGTCCGGGACGTTCAAATTAGTATGGCATGTTATGTTTGGTATGGTTACATAAGACAGAAGGTTACTTAAGTCAAAAACGAAACTAAAGTGGTTTGTCTGGGTGGATGGGGAGGCATATAACACAAACATCTAGCTCCCCAAATGTTGTATGTTCAAATCTCATCACGGACAACTTTAGATAATTAGCAACTACTTACTAGTTTTTAGCTACTTTGCAACTATTTATAATGTTAGCTAACCCTTCCTTCCATAACCCTAACCGCAACCCTTTAACCTAACCCCTAACCATAACCCCTAGCCTAGATAATGTTAGTCACCTAACAAATTGGAATTCGTAACATATCATATGTTTAGCAAATGTTTTACATATTGTACACATTTCAATTCATAACATATTCTACCAATTACAATTCGTATGATATGTCACGAATTGCACTTCATATCATACGAAATCAATGATGGACATCCATAAATTATACATACCATACAAAACATAACATATTCATAGGCATATCCTGAATTTATATTTACTATGTTACCTCTACCACTGAGTTTACTTGGAATGGTGCCATGTCACTCAGTGCGGTAGGGGTAAATGCAAAATCATTTCATACATTGTAGGTGTTACAATTGGGTTTAGCCTAACTTCATAATCAATGTAGGGTGAATAATCAATTAGGCTTACATGTAATCTGATTGGGTCTACAAAAAAACTACAACTGTAAACAAATACTTTTGAAAAACAAGAGGATTATTTCTTGGATTAATTTATAATTCAGAAAGGATGTTTGGGGGAAAAAATACATTAATGAGACCTTTCTGTTTTCTCATTGACGTTCAATTCATCATTGAAAAAGTTAGTTCCCTTTGAGTTTGGGTAATCCCCAAATTACATTAATGATTACAATTTTGGACAGGTAACTAGTAACTAACGGATTACATTTAAAAAGAAACCAAACCTGTCATCATGTAGCTTCATCTCAACAATATTGTCTAAATGATGAATGGTGAAGTAATGAAGAACAATTTATCAATGGTAATTTGTCATCCAGCCAAGCAGAGCAGTGGCATTATGAAGGGAATTAATGTGCCTCTTTGCAGTACATTGAACATGGACTGACTGATTTTTGCTTACCTTTGGAAAGGTACAAAGTTCATACATAGTTTACATTCATAAGGATGACAAGTGGAAGTGCCGACTAGTACAGTACATTTCAGTCATTGATATTCCATTATACTGTATAAGCCTATGAAAAAGGCCCATGAAATTCCCTCTCACACAGTCACATTCCCAAGCTATTGGAGGGAATGAGCAGAACAGAACAGGACATATCTGTGTTCCGAGAGTACTGAAAAGTAGGAGAGCTTTGAGGAAATCACAAAAGCTGCTATCAATACATCCCAAAAAGGGGACATGATTACTACAGGAGAATAATAGTGGGCTTCATCCAGGACAGAAATCATTACAAATCGACTTACTGGGACGCACTTAGACACAGGCTTAGAACGATTATATAGATTACTATCGACCTGGAGCGAAGACTGGTAGAGGCCACTGCTGCACCCAGGCAGCTAAGACGGTTGCCATTGTGTCGTCTGTCAGATGGTGCAAGGAGGACAGGTCTGTGTGCGATCATGGGAAACCTCTTAGACCTACGGTAGTAGAGGGATGCAGTCAGAACATGGAACAGACTATTATTTATTAAGGGAAAAGAAAGTGATCATTTGACATGCACCACATACGTTTAAATGTGTCACTCTCTCAGGAGTTTAGAGACTTCAGCGGACTGTGATAAAAGAGGGAGGGCGGATACCAGAATCACACAGCCTCAGCTTTGATAAATAATCAGCCTCATCATAGATTTATTTTCAGCGCATTCAAATCAATAAATTAATAAATTAACTGAAACATTTTTGATGAAATAATGGACAATGTATGTTCTCACTGGGCACACACTGGTTGAATCCCAAAAACATTCACGTCAAATTACATTGAACCAACGTGGAATAGACGTTGAATTAACTTCTTTGCCCAGTGGGTTGATTTTATATTTAGTCTCGGTTGACCTTGCTGTTAAGATCAAAGTCAAAAGATGATCACTTTGCTAATCTAACTGTTGTTGTCCCTCTTACCTCAGCACTCAGACATACGTCATGGACCTCATTCAGGAGTTTGGCCTGGAGGTCTACACACAATACACCACAGGCAAGAAAGTACACCACATTGGTGGTCCTCATGCCAAGGTTCGCACCAGCAGCACCAGTATCCCTGCCCTCTCTACACTGGTGCTACTGGACCTGTCACAGCTCGTCTGGAAGGTAGGGTTCTAACTCGCCTGGCCATTATTCTCTCCAATGTTGCAGGTCACAACCAAGCCACAAGGTATTCATTACATTACATTTAAGTCATTTAGCAGACGCTCTTATCCAGAGCGACTTACAAATTGGTGCATTCACCTTATGACATCCAGTGGAACAGCCACTTTACAATAGTGCATCTAAATCTTTTAAGGGGGGTGAGAAGGATTACTTTATCCTATCCTAGGTATTCCTTAAAGAGGTGGGGTTTCAGGTGTCTCTGGAAGGTGGTGATTGACTCCGCTGTCCTGGCGTCGTGAGGGAGTGTGTTCCACCATTGGGGAGCCAGAGCAGCGAACAGTTTTGACTGGGCTGAGCGGGAACTGTACTTCCTCAGTGGTAGGGAGGCGAGCAGGCCAGAGGTGGATGAACGCAGTGCCCTTGTTTGGGTGTAGGGCCTGATCAGAGCCTGGAGGTACTGAGGTGCCGTTCCCCTCACAGCTCCGTAGGCAAGCACCATGGTCTTGTAGCGGATGCAAGCTTCAACTGGAAGCCAGTGGAGAGAGCGGAGGAGCGGGGTGACGTGAGAGAACTTGGGAAGGTTGAACACCAGACGGGCTGCGGCGTTCTGGATGAGTTGTAGGGGTTTAATGGCACAGGCAGGGAGCCCAGCCAACAGCGAGTTGCAGTAATCCAGACGGGAGATGACAAGTGCCTGGATTAGGACCTGCGCTGCTTCCTGTGTGAGGCAGGGTCGTACTCTGCGGATGTTGTAGAGCATGAACCTACAGGAACGGGCCACCGCCTTGATGTTAGTTGAGAACGACAGGGTGTTGTCCAGGATCACGCCAAGGTTCTTAGCGCTCTGGGAGGAGGACACAATGGAGTTGTCAACCGTGATGGCGAGATCATGGAACGGGCAGTCCTTCCCCGGGAGGAAGAGCAGCTCCGTCTTGCCGAGGTTCAGCTTGAGGTGGTGATCCGTCATCCACACTGATATGTCTGCCAGACATGCAGAGATGCGATTCGCCACCTGGTCATCAGAAGGGGGAAAGGTATTCTAACTCAGTGATTTTCAAACCTCTCCTCTGAGACCTCCAGACGTTTCACAATTGTGTTGTAGCCCTGAATCATACTGAACAAAAAAATATAAACACAAAGTATCGTTCCCATGTTTCATGAGCTGAAATGAAAGATCCCTGAAATGTTCCATACACAGCTTATTTCTCTCAAATGCTGTGCACAAATTGGGTTACATCCCTGTTAGTGAGCATTTCTTCTTTGCCAAGATAATCCATCCACCTGACAGGTGTGGCATATCAAGAAGCTGATTAAACAGCGTGATCATTACACAGGTGCACCTTGTGCTGGGGACAATAAAAGGTCACTCTAAAATGTGCAATTTTGTCACACAATGCCACAAATGTCTCAAGTTTTGAGGGAGCTTGCAATTGGCATGCTGCCTGCAGGAATATCCACCACAGCTGTTGCCAGAGAATGTAACGTTAATTTCTCTACCATAAGCCACATCCAACGTCGTTTTAGAGAATTTGACAGTACGTCTAACCAGCTTCACAACCGCAGATCACGTGTAACCATGCCAGCCTAGGACCTCCACATCCGGCTTCTTCACCTGCAATATCGTCTGAGACCAGCCACCCGGACAGCTGATGAAACTGAGGAGTATTTCTGTCTGTAATAATGCGGTTTGGGAGGAAAAACTCATTCTGTTTGGCTGGACCTGACTCCCCATGCCTGTGTCCCTGCCCAGTCATGTGAAATCCATAGATTAGGGCCAAATTAATTGATTTCAATTGACTGATTTCTTTATATGAACTGTAACTCAGTACAATTGTTGAAATTGTTGCATGTTGCCAGATTCAGCTATTCAAGGGCTTGAAAATTAGTTTACAAGTTGAATCAGGTGTGCTAGCTGTGGAATAGTTAAAATTCATGCAAAATGGGGGTTCCAAAGAGGTTTGAAAACCTCTGGTCTATCTAACAGTAAATCAAACTGAGAAACAGCTCATTAAAATACTCAGCCTGTGCTGATGACTCACTTAAACAAATGAATACTAGACAAACATGAATTTGTTTGTCTAGAAAAGTAATTAATTGTTTGTATTGTATTTTCAGATGAACTTAATCAACATCGTCCTAGTAGTTTTGTTAATTATGTGATGAATTGATGTGGTGCCCTAAATGGGATGTGTTAATTATATTTTAAATGAATCATGCTGTGTTAATGTGAGTGTGGTCTTGCGTCATAATCATGGCACAGAAACACAATGTTAATGTAGCCAATGCGAAATGGCTTGCTGGTTAGCGTCGCGAGCTAGTTGTCGACGTGACCCGCTCTGAGACCTTGAAGAAGTTGTTTCCCTCGCTCAACAATAGCTGTGACTTTTGTAGAGTGACGGTAACATTGCTTTGTGACAGTCGATCTGCATCTCTGGTTCGAGCCCAGGTTGAGGCAAGAGGGATGGAAGCAACACCGTTACATTAACGCATCCACTGAACATCAGGAATCATTTTTTAAAAGCGGCTTCAAAGAATAGTTCCAAAGCCAGAGCAGAAAATATGAATAGAGAATACTGTTATATTCCTTTATACATACATTTTAGCTGTCTCTGTCTGTTACATCAAGCTTTTACCTGTCTCAGCGCTTTAGATCATTAATGTGTGTGAATTATCATTGATGTGTGTGCATTATCATTCATGTGTGTGCATTATCATTAATGTGTGTGCATACATGTATGTGCTGTGTGTCAGATTGACAGGTTGAGTTCCACAGTGTCAGTGGAGGACCCCATGAAGACCCCCAATGCCCAGGAGTTGGACAGTATGACCCTACATTCCTACATAGAGAAACATGCCTGGACAGAAGGTGAGCAGCACCACCTCTCACACTTCATCCTACTCACTAAGAATGTGTTGTCGATTTTTTAAATTGTTATTGTTTTTTAATAGTGTGGGTATAGACAACAGCAGATCTGGGATACGGTCCAACATTTGGGTCAAGATACCGCAAGAACCAACCGAAAAATCAGGTCGAAGTGTTTAAAATTGAGTTTATTACAGATTCAGAGCTGGGTGTTCCACTATACGTTTGCCCTGCTAGAAAATGAATGGATTTGATTTTCCCCTACCGTGCCTAGAGTATGCTCTCAAGTGCT